>NC_048306.1:10474759-10572649 GCF_013100865.1 Trachemys scripta elegans | reverse complement strand
GGAGGGGGGGGTGGGAGGAGGAAGCTGCTCCGGAGTCCAGCCCGGGACTTTCCTGCAGCCCTCCCAGCCGCTCGCTCTGCCGGGGGAGGGGGAAATCCCGGACATTGTGAGTGCTTTACAAATTCCCCCCGACGCTATTTTTAGCACACAAAAGGAGGACATGTCCGGGTAAATCCGGACGAATGGTAACCCTACTCTTCCCGGAACACATAGCCTGAGAATAGTAGTTTGTAGGCTAAAAGGTAATGAGGCACTTGTAGGAAGAGAGAAGGCAAAACTTTTCTACTCTAGCATATTTCTTCTTTTTAATTTGGGACCCTTGGAAGCTACTAAAAATGCAACTGATCAGCCAATTTGCACATGCACTTAGGTAGTTTCCAAGTCCAGGTGTACATATTTTTTTACCTGCAAACTGGCTGGCATCTGCTGTTGGAAGATATGGACCAAGGTGTGCTACTGATTTTCACTTATGCCTACGATTATTCCACAGCAATATACCAAATAGATATACTTTGAAATCACAAATGTTATTATTTTAAATCAGCATCTTGTTCTTAGGACAGCACACTCCGACATCTGATACACACAAGACCATACATTTCTGAAGGGGACTGACAGGGTGTGACACTTGATTTATACATTTTTTGCCAGGTCTCATGCTAAAAAAAAAAAAAAAAAATCAAGATAATAGCCAATGATAAGGTCACGTGATGCTGAAATGAGTCCATGCAAAGGAAGCTTAGGGCTTGTCTACAGGAACTATTAGACCATGGCAAGCCGGGGCTGGAATCCACCCCACATTAGCCTGCCATAGTCTAACTGTCTGTGTGCACCCTATTGCACATACCAACAGTTTGTTAGAGTGCTTTGATCTAGTCCTCTTTGAAATGGGCAGGGCCGTCCCTAACAATTATGGTGTCCTACATACCCTGAGCACCTGCCCCGCCCCCCCTGGCGGAGAGTCTGGACTGCACTCAAGGCCTGTGGGGCTCGGGAGGCAGGAGCTGTGGGGGGGCTGCTTTGGGGGGCCTCACAGGCCAAGAGCGGCCTGGGGGATTAGCTGGGGACCTGGCACCGGCAGCAGGAAGCAGAATGACCTGTCCATAGCCCACTCTGCTTCCCCATCCCCAGCCGTGTCGCTCGGGGGAGGGAGCTTGGGGAAGGGGTCCACGTCCCCCACCCGCACTCAGTGGCAGCGGGAAGCGGAGCAACATGGCTGGGAGCTGGCGGAGTGGAGCAGGCTGGGTCCGGGTTGCTCCACTTCCCACCACTGCTGGTGAGCGCGGGGTTGCTGGGGGAAGAGGTGGAATGGGGGCAGGCCGGGGGCGGAGCAGGGGGGGGGAAGAGTAAGAGGCGGGGCGGAGGGAGTAGTCCCGGGCCCCACGTGCCCCCTAGGGACGGCCCTGCCTCTTGCAGTGGGCACAGCCTGCGGGGGGCTGGCCGGGGGATAGGGCTGGCCGCCGGAGCTGGTGCTGCCACATATACAGCACGCAGCTGCCTAGGGCACCATGAAATTTGGGGCAATTTGGTGCCCCAAATTTCATGGTGCCCTAGGCAGCTGCATATTCTGCGTATGCCTAGGGACAGCCCTGAAAACGGGACTAGCTCAAAGTGCTGTAACAAACTGTTAACGTATGTCAGCAGGCTCCACACAGATAGACTGCGACAGGTGAAGGCAGGGTAGATTCCCACTCCAGCTTGCCGCAGCCTCACTGTGCGTGTAGACAAGCCCTTAGTTTACTCCCTCTCCATGGACAGGGCACAATGTGCTCGTATAGTATGCGTCTCAGGAATACACAAATGTGCAATTTTATTATGTAAAATTAAAATCATCAAAACGTCTCTTTCCCTTCATTGCCTTCTGAAAGGTCCTCCTTTGAAGTGGGCTACAGACAGGATGCCACATCTGTCATTTGGGGTTCACTTGAAAAAGCGATTCATCTGAGCATGAGAGGCAAGCTATCAGCTGCTTTTGGTAACTTTCAGCCAAGAGTAAAGCGTCACAAAGGATCAATGATGATGTGTCCATGCAGGACATGTATTTACTGTAGAGTTGACACTATTATTTGGATTGAGGAAGTGCCCAGAGGCCCAATCCGGATCAAGATCCCATTGTGCTGCGTACAGTAGGGTTTTAGCCCACGAAAGCTTATGCCCAAATAAATTAGTTAGTCTCTAAAGTGCCACAAGGACTCCTCGTTGTTTTTATAGGAAAAACTGTTTGCCTCCAGGACCATATAGTCTAAGGGTATGTCTACACTACCCACCGGATCGGTGGGCAGTGATCGATCCAGTGGGGATTGATTCATCGCATCTAGTCTAGACACGATAAATCAACCCCCACCCCCGAGCCCTCTCTCGTCAACTCCTGTACTCCAGCTCGGAGAGGCGCAGGCAGAGTCGACGGGGGAGCGGCAGCAGTTGACTCACCACAGTGAAGATACCACGGTAAGTCGGCCTAGCACGTTGACTTCAGCTACATTATTCACGTAGCTGAAATTGCGTAACTTAGATCGATCTCCCCTCCCCCCCAGTGTAGACCAGGGCTAAGATAATGGTATCTGAGAACAGCTAACAGTTTTTCCGCTAAACTCTGTGTTTTATTGTCACCTCACCTTTTGAAGCCACTCCCTCTCCATTTCTCTATTTCCTCCACCTATTGCACCCTCTCCAACATGCAGACTATGAACTTTCTGAGGCGAAGACTTCCTTTTTGTTACTTGTCTGTATAGTACCTAGCACAATGGGGCCCTGAACCTTGACTGGGGTTCCTATGCACTATCATAATATAAATAATAATATTAATAAAAATAATCTTAATTTCAAATGAGATTTATAAAAGAATAGACCAGGTTATCTGACTAATTCTTAGAAAACTGAGATCTCTAGATGTGCCCATTTGTATTTGCAGGACAAACTGTCACCACCAAATGCAGCTGAAATCTAGCAGTTAGAAAATCAGGGAGACCAGAAAAATCTTGGAATGAAATTCTGACTCTATTTCAGTCAATGGGTATTTTGCCATCGACTTCAATTGGGCCAGGATTTCATCTCTGGGTTCTAAATGTGAATGACCGACTGCGACAAGGGAAAGACATTTATCCCCTTTCTGCCTCCGTCAGGTCAGCTGCAAAAATGGGTAAAAGTAAAACCACACCACAGAACTGATGCTGCCTCCAAAGTTGGCTTTTCTGGAAAAAAATGGGCTTGATTCTCCACTTGCTACTCATCAGTCTAACAGTGATGTCTCTTCACTGATTTCAGTGGAGTTACACTAGTGAAACAGTGTAACAGAATCGGGCCTAATACATATACAATTAAAACTATAACCTTCCATCCAAGGATTGTGAGATCCATGCTTCAGTTGAGTTGAGCACGCTTAATAAACATACTCAATTTGCATCTGTCTCTGCCAAGCCCTGAACACTTAAAGGATTTCTAAACATTATCTTGATAATTATTTTTCTTTTTCTCATTCATTCTGTGACTTAGGTAAGATTTATAATATTTCTACTGGGAAAGCTTCATAATCAAATGAGCTTTCCCCTGTGAGGTTTTATACATTACCATTCAGAGGCATCGGCAGACTTTTACTATGGTAATATTTTCTAAATTGCTTTTCAACTTCTTTGTTACAGGAAACTGTCTAAATAATACGTTTTAAAGGCATTAAAGAGCTGCTGATGCTTCATGCAAAACTCTGAAAAACACTCCATTAAGAAAAAATTCTGCTGATACCATTCATCATACTGTATTTCTGTAATTCCTTTCCCCTCATTACTCATTGTGGGCTCTTCTCGCATGAAGGTGAGCTCTTTGTTTTGGCTCCAATGGCTTATTCCTCCTTTGAACTTATAGTCATCAGGTTGTGATATATCACAGTGGTTTTGAAAATGTCTATGCGGTCACCATAGGAGGACGCTGACCTCAGGGTAGGCAGGAGATGCAGTAGGGGCATGCAAAATCTTACCCAGGGCCTTCTAACATAACTAGTGATTTTGAGCGCCCAACAGGAGACACCTGATTTTCAGAGGATGGGTGCTCAGCGTTTTCTGAAAATCAGGCTCTTTTAAGGGGTCTCAAGTTAGGCTCCCAAAAATGGAGTCTCCCCAAACCAGTAATGTCTTCAAAAACTCTTGGCCACGGAGCCTATTTTCTTGTATAAATTGGGCTACTCCCTGCATTCCCTGCACACTGCAAAGCAGCCCCAAAATAGAAAAGAAATGGGAGCCTTGGTGGTGCAAATAATTAGGATCATCAGGCCCACTTTTTGCAATTAAAACAAGGGAAGAAAAATACAGAAAACAGGTCACATATTAGCAGAATTATTTCTGCTGAAATTTTCCATGGTATATTAAGAACCTCTTCAAACATTCTCCAGCTGGAATTTCATGTCTTCTCTGCTTTTTATACTTTTAATATGGTCAACATATATTTGATGAGGGGTTCAGGAAAAAAATAATTCTCTGCTTAGTCACCATTTTCTTGCATACAACAAATCAGCTACAGTTTCATTCAGTTATTTTCCTGAGCACACAGAGTTTAACCAGAAAGTGTTCAGATTACATGAATTAATTAGATGTTTTATTAAAAAAAAACAGGAAAATGAGTTGCAGAGTATAATATAAAACACAGCAGGCTTTGACTTTCTGCCTAGAAGCTGTTTAAAAAAATAATTAATAGGGGAATGAACAGTACACTATATTCTGTGCAAAAATCAGAGATATTGAAGGCAAATATTTGCTTTTAGATTATGATGAACTCAGATTTATACATAAAAATGGACTTGAGATGTTAATTTAGCTAAATATGAGCTCTAATCAGTCATTCCTCCTGCATCATCTTCCATGGATGTGCATAATAATAATATAGGTGTTCATATTGTAACTCAACCTTTCACTGAAAACCAGAGCCTGAAGATCCTTTTTTTCTCCTTTTCCTTGAAACCCCTGGGCACACCCCTAAGCCTCATCACACATTTAGAAGGAGCAGTTCAAAAATGAGATGAAGTATAATAAATTATTATAAATTAGTTGTTGCATAAAAGGTCCAGAAGGAGTTTGTTACAGTCCCGTAGGACAAGAAGAGTGAGGAAAATGGAATACTGCACAATGTCATTAGGAAAGCAAACAGAGATAATATGGGGGAGGGAGGACTTTAGTATCATTAATATTAACCAAAAAATCCTTGAATCCTCCGAGTGTAATAAAGATTGAAGTACTGTTAGCATACTTCCAGAGACGGAACAAAGAACAAGTTGCGTCTACATGCGTCCTTAAACTGTCACACAAAAACAAATTACAGACATCGGAACCATTACAGCCAAAGGACAACAACATGAGCAAGTCTTCGTAAATTGTCAACCCATAATTATGAATTCAAAAATGTTCTCTGCTGGGCAGATTAAATAGGAAAGGATACATATGCAGTGCGAACTGACACAGCTAAATTACCATGGTACAACCCAAAGTCTAGGAAGTACACAAATTAATTAGGTGTTCTTTTGAAATAGATTTAGAACAACAAATCAATAAAGGGGTTAATAACTGGGCCACACCTGCTCTAAAATCTGCACTAGCTTAGCTTAAATGGGACTTGTAATTGTTGCAGTGTGGCTCCGCTACCAGTAGCAATCGTAGTAGCTGTAGTGTAGACAGGACATAGGCATTTTTATCACCTACCCAGCGCAGAGTTAAATGACAGTGTTTGAGCCTTGTCTATGCAATGGAGCTGCACTGGTGGGCACCAATGATGAACTATGGGACCATTTTTGCAGGTACAGACTCAGCTTTGCTACATGGTATGAACCTCTCCAGAACCACTAAATGCAACACTTGGGAAGGAGCAAAGAGTAAAAATGTGAGTCTTCTAAAGCTCACCTGAAAATACGGGAAAGAAAATAGGGGATGCAACTGCAGATAAAGGGTTGTCAATATGACACATCCTCTTATCAAGTGACTATAATATCCCCTGGTAGTGGGATGGATTCAATCACACAATAGGTCTTTTCCAGCTCTAATTTCTAGGTAGGTAACTAAACACAAGAAGATAATGTTTCCTGTCTTAAATTTATATTGATTTTATTCAGTCAGAAAATCACAAATGGTACACACTTTGCAGTCGATCTCTCCCCCTGGTTTGTCCAAACCAAAACTTTCATTTAGTTAACTAAATCCCATTTGTTTTTATTTCCTAGAAATTTAATTGGGTTACCAAGAACCTTAACATATCTGTACATAAAGCTAAGCAAGGGCTTAGCTTGGAGAGCTCTGGGTATTTGGGGCCAAAGGAGGGCTAGGTCATCCAAATATGTTTAAATGACCTGTCGATGTGGAAATCTTTCACTATGTCTCTTTGGGCAAGATTCTAGTTGTCCCCTAGGCATGTGCACAAGGGGAAGGTCAAGTGGACCCCTGCACAGGAGTGCGGAGAATCCTAGAGGGGAGTGTAGTTATTGCTCCCTGACAATGCTCCCTCCAGTACCTGCTGTCTGAAAGCACCATACTCCTCCTGCCCTGGCACTGGTCAGGAGAAGAGAAGGGAGCACCCGAGAAGAATTCTGACTGACTTAGCTACAATTCCTCTTGGGAGCCCCACCAGAATGCTGCCCCTCCACACCCCAATCCAGCACAACTCCACTGCACTAAGCAGAAGCTCACCCTTTGTGAGAAGACATTTTAAAGTCGAGGGAGACTGAATTGCATAACCCTGCTTTAAAAAGACCTTTCATCATGGATCCTTTGTTTACACTGTGACTCAACACATCTGAAATGGAACCCTCCTGGAATGTGAAAATTGGGGATGGGTACTGGCTTGATCCTATGCTCTATTCCAAATGGCCTATTTTTATTTGATGATATCAGAGCAGCTAAGTCAGGATGCTGCAAAATGTCTAAAAGTTCCAAAGGTAGCAACATAGAGTTTCAAGTTAAAAGCCTGCAAATGGAGCAGAGCTGGGGTTTCCAGATTAGCCAAGGCCTCGTGAAAGAAGAGGGTGACGAACAGAAAAGTACATTACACAGAAAGGTGCATTAGAAACAGAATTAAATTAACACTTGGGTCTGCAGTAGATAGCAGGGAGAAAAATAAACAGGCCAGCTGCTATCAGCGCTCTAGCCAATATTCTAGGTGACTTCAGAAATTCAGAGATACTAAATAAGTTGGACAGTTAAAAATGTCTCCAGGACTTGGAGACAGAGTTCACTTGGAAGTCATACGCACTCACTCTGTCTGCTGTGGCTGCCTCTTGTTATTACAATAGCATGTCCTCCTGGTGCTAGTGTTCGGATACAGTAATAATGAATGCCTCTAGCTACTGTATGTAGTTCTTATTTTTAAAATGTTAAAAAGACCAATTTTTTTCACATTAATTTATTTCTAAATAGCCCTTTTAAATAAAGGTTTATTGGTAGTTAAGAATTGTATGTCCAGAGCACAACTCTGCAGCTATGAGCCATGAGCCTGCTGCTGTGATCTTTCCAACTCACACAAGCTACTCAGGGTCAGAGTGGGTCAGTACTCGGAAGAGAGATTTATTATAAGTAGAGTCCTGCATGGATACAAAATTTGTATCCGCATCCGAGCCGCAAACCGCAAAGTGATCCGCATGCATAGAATGGATATCCACGGATTTGCAGGGCTCTATTTAGAAGGCAAACACGTGTGTAGGTAATGGTACTGGTGATTTAATAAACGGAGCATTCACCCCTCTGAAACAGGGAAGCAATCCCACAAGAAATGTTGGGGAGATCAAGAGTGAGAGTGCATTGGAGCTACAGTCACTCTGATGGGGGAGATACACAGGATAATAAAAAGTTGGGTCTGACATGTTCCACTTATCCCTCCGAGTGGTTGCTTTTTATTTTCGACAAGTGAACAGAACCTATGCCATGGCATGCTGTCAGGTATGCTGCTGCAGCTGCCATCTTTTGAATGTGGTGTTACAACGGAGAGCCTGTTTGTGGGGTTAAGGATCCTGTGGCACTTTTCATAAGATGTGGAGAACTAATGATGGTGAACTGGCCTAATTTCACTTTGGGTAATTACACCTCTACCGCGATAGAACGCTGTCCTTGGGAGCCAAAAAATCTTACCGCGTTATAGGTGAAACCACGTTCTATCGAACTTGCTTTGATCCGCAGGTGTGCGCAGCCCCGCCCCCCCGGAGCACTGCTTTACTGCGTTATATCCGAATTCGTGTTATATCGGGTAAAGTTATATCAGGGTAGAGGTGTATATTCAGCCCACCTAAATTCCCTCTGCAGTTTCTTGGGGGGGGGGGGGGGGAAGGTATTCGTCTCTTCCTGTGGGCTGTTGACCAGTGACTTTGTTTTCCTACAACGCCCCAGCAATAGCTGCATTTCAATGGCAGATGAAGGGATCCTGTGTATAGTTTGAATATCAAATTGTTAAATGAGCAAAGCACTTGGAGATCATTTTAGGATAAATGTAAGATCATAATGATCAGTGAAGAAGTCTCCAAGACCTGCGTAATCTACCACATTTGCTCCAATACCCAGGGGACGCAGAGTAATCTGAGAATCAGGTTTCAGAATACCCCCCCACTTTGTTTTTGAAGTGTATGTCGTAATGCTGTCTGAACATTTTTTGTGGTTTAATAAATATAACGTGCTTGCACTTGCTTTGCATTTTAATAGCAATGGAGTGGCAATAAGACACTACCATAAATATAATGCATGCAATTATAAAAGTACTTAAGTGCTGACTTTTTGTCAGACACTGTCTATATCATGCCCTCTCACCTCTTTTTGTTTTTATTTTGTTTTTTATTCTGCCCCAGTAAGGCACTAAGATTGTTAGTCTTTCATGTGGTGTGCTTGGCAGATGCACAATGTGTTTTCCAGTGGAACTATTAGTAACTGTATCTTTTGTGCCTGCATCATACCATAGCTAGCTCCACTGCAGGCTTTTATGACATCTTAGAACTGCCTGTGGAAGTGGTAGCACTGTGAATCTGTCAACAGTTTTTAACTTTCCTTTGTGTTTCTTAGAGACAGTTTAGGTATAAGGAATCTGATCTTTTTTTTCATATGTGCATATTTACTCCACCCTCTTGATAAAAAACTCCCTGATAGATGCTGTTGTTCCTTAAAGAGCTGCAGACACCTCATGGAAAACATTCATTTTGGAGATAATTCTGCTGATATATCATATTTCCTATCTTTTCCTTCCTCTGCTTTTTTCTTAACTGCTTCAGTGCTGCCTCATGTTCTGTGATATGAGTTGAAATAAACCTCCAGTGTTGCCCACAAACTGATTCACTGGTCTACTTTAAAGGCGATGTGTCTGGTAGCGTGGCCACTAGTGGTGTTTTTTGACACAAATATGTGGGAAGTGTGGCAGAATAGAATAGAAGCTACAGCTGACACCAGCAGTGACAGGGCTAATGAAAAGAAATAAAGATAGCCAGACATTAACATCAGAATGAGAATACCATCCAGCTGTGTAGCTTGGATCAGGATTTCAGAGCCCCAGAATACAGGAGGTTTTTTGGTCTGGGGTTTTGGTTTGACCCATTATAAAGATGTGGTTTCACTGTGAAGTTTGGATCTGGATCCAGGTTCAAAATTTTAAATTAAAATTTCCATCAAGTTTCAGCGTTAATATTTTGCTGAACTGAATAAACCAATAGCTCTCAAATTCAGAGACATACACCTCCTTCTGCTCTCATCACACACATGTGCAGTACACCAAGGTAGGCTTCTTTTAGATTCCATCTACACTTGCAACACTTATCAATATGTAACATCCTCCCACTTTAAAAGTTCCCCTCTGAATTTGGCCCAGGGTGTCTAAGCAAATATAAGTGATTCTATATTTGCGGAGAGGGGTCAAAAGAAAAGAGTAGCAGTAAAAACAACTAACAGCAGGGTGTAAGAATGTATATATTACAGTGGGCAACCTGTTCTTTAATACACACTTCCTTTCAGCTCCTCATTGTTAAAGGGTATGTCTACCCAGGGATAAAAAACTCACGGCTGGCCCAGGTCAGCTGACTCATGCTCCCGGGGCTCGGACTCTACGGCTCAAAAATCGCTGTGTAGACATTCGGGATTGGGCTGGAGTCCTAGATCTGGGATCCTGCGAAGGTGAAGGATCCCAGAGCTCAGGCTCCAGCCCGATCACGAAAGTCTACACAGTGATTTTTAGCCCTGTAGCCAGAGCCCCACAAACCCGAGTCAGCTGACCCGGCCAGCTGTGGCCATGCTATGGGTCTTTTATTGCAGTGTAGACGTACCCTAAATTACACTACCTTGGACTCCCTTATATTCACACCAACCATAAATTGGTATAAATGTTCTAAGGGCTTGTCTCCACTGCCCCAGTTTGAACCACAAGGATCTGAACAGCACTGTGCACCAAAGTGCTGCTCTGTAACTCCTCCGGGTTGATGCTGCGGGAGTGAACTAAAAGGCGGAGCTTGTGCTAACACATTCCTCTTCACACAGGAATGCGTTAATGCGAAGTAGGAACCTTTTACTTTGCGCCTGCAGCATCAGCACGGTGGAGTTACAGCAGAACACTTTTGTGCGCACTGCTGTTCATATCTCTGTAGTGATATGGGACAGTGTGGATATAGCCTATGTTACATCACCTTACTGAGACAGATATTGCAACTGTATCTTTGGGGGAACATATTGTATTAAGTTTATGTATCACTGTGGGCCTGGAATTGTATATATGATTGTGTTCTACTCCATGGGGTTATCACACCTCCTCCAGGAACCCAAAACAGTATGTGGGTGTGTGTGTGTGTGTGTGGGGGGGGTGATGAAGGGGAATCATTTAGATTTTAAACACCTCCATAGAGGTACACCCCGGGAGGTTTGCATATATTGGTTGAAACTGGATTTTCCAGAGACCAACAGACAAACTTTTTGGCATAAAACAGATGCAGTTAAACTCACTCAGGGCCTTCTTTCTGATGCAGCAAATGAACAGGATCTTCTATTTAAGGGACCCAACCCTTGCATAAACATTGGAAAGACTTTGGCTCACCAGGACTCTGTAAGACTGATGGGTGACCGCTGGTAAGCTTTTAGAATGAAGATAGGAACTTTCATTGTTTTTATGTATTTTCTCTGTAATGCTTTTGCCTGAAGAATAAAGGTGCTTGCTGTGTGGTAACTTGTAAATGCTGGCAATGCACTGTTCATAGCCCTTGGAGAGAAAGCAAAGAACAAGCACTGGCCTTTAGGCAGACTGGCTTGCTGGGAATATCACTGTGTAAGGCAGGGAGATGTGCAGCCTTAGAACCCCAGTCAGGAGGGAGAAAAGCCTGGTCTCTATCCAAGAAAGGTAATGTCTTGGAGCTGGAAACCTTAAGTGGGTGCCCTCAAGGGACCACCGAAGGGGAATACATGTGCACTTTCCCTGAAACTGTGACACTCACATCACTTGAATTTGGCCCATTACATCCATTTGTCTACAGCCCTTTGAAGATAACACTGCACATTACATTTACATTCAGTAGCAAATCTTTACGGCCAGGAGTGACAGAACCTTCATGGACCTAGTCCAAAGCCCAATGTAGTCAATGGAAAGACTCACATTGACTTCAATGGAGTTTTGATCAAGCCCCACATTTTTAAAAAGGTAAATGTAAATTCCCCAGAACACACTGGCAATACTAAAAATCCACTGAGCTTTTTAAAATCCATTCTACAGCAGCATTTCCAACTTGTGTATTCCCAGTGGCTCTATTTATAACATTATATGTATTTGGTTTCTGAAATTAATGCAGTAAAGAGGGTACAGGTTATAACCATAATTAAAGATTTACACTAATTACCTAAAAGAACCATAGTCCAAAGTGTTCTATCACATACCTTCATTAGTGCTTGGGTGACAGACATATGATACTTAGTTTGTATGAGCAACCATCAGAGGACAGAGGGTGAAATCCTGATCCCACTGAAGTTAATGGCAAAACTCCCACTGATTTCAATGGAATCAGAATTTCACCCTCTGGGCTCGTCTTCACTACCGGGGAGATTGACGCTGCTGCAATCGATGCAGTGGGTGCCGATTTAGTGGGTCTACTGAAGACCCACTAAATCGATGGCAGAGTGCTCTCCAGTCAACCCTGGTACTCCAGCTCCCTAAGAAGAGTAAGGGAAGTCAACCAGAGAGCATCTCCCGTCGATGCAGCGCAGTGAAGTCACTGGGGTAAGTTGACCTAAGCTATGTCAACTCCAGCTACATTATTCACGTAGCTGGAGTAGCATAACTTAGGTCGACTTATCCTGGTAATAAAGACAAGCTCTCTGTATTTAGGATGTTGGTATTAGCCACTTATTCTATTACTAAAACCCCTCTAATTATTATCTGAACTTTCATATACAGTTTTTTGCCCATTTAATCTTATCATACATTTTAATTTACTTAATGTTTACAGGTTCAAGAAAATGATTTTATGATATAAAACCAGAATGACTTCCTTTGTAAAAAAAACAACACAATTGGTGCTATAATTGAGCTGAGAATACTATTTTCAGTCTTTTCACAACATAATCTGATAAGAGACTTTATTTTCTCAAGGGACTTGCTTGATCTGCTCTTTATAGACATTCAGTCTCTGTAAATATGCTTTTGGTTACTTTATCAGTAATAGTATTAGACCTGAATCTTTAGTATACAGTATAATGGGTTATTAAAGTGCTTTCTGTATACATTTTAAACAAGCTAGTCCAAAAGAAAAAAAATTAACACATTCTGAAGGATATTCTTTACATTTACAAGGCTTCTCTTATACCTATCAGTTCTTATTTTCTTACAAAAATTGGCATTAAATTCTGTTTTTTTGCCCTTCATTGTTTGCCTTTTCCTTCTGCTTGTACTTTGCTACCTAACATCTGACTATCTATGTTGCCATGGGAAGGACTGTAATGCCATAAATTCAGAGAAGAGAAGTTCCTGTGTTCCTTTTTTTAATCTTACACAATCATTAGCTCAGATTAGCTTCTTTTATAAGGGTGTGCTGGCACCAGAGCAGAACTGTAAAAAATTCTGTTTTGGAAAATATTTTACATGCCTCACAGAAAGGTTCTGAGCTTCACACACAAGAGTCAAAGCTTCTTAACGCGCAGATACTGGGATGATTTAAGGAGCAGTTAACCATCCACATTTACAGTAGCTAACCAGTCTATAGAAAACGCAAAAAGAAAAAAAAACAGTGGCTGTCTCAGGGGATTTGTAATGCAATACAGAGACTTTCATTTCTAAATTGCTGGTTAAATCCACTCCAGGTTGGTAGTGACTGAAATGTGTTACTGAAATGAGTTGGTGGCATCAATCCAGTTTCTAGAGGAAAGCTCTCTCCGTTGGCATGAAGTGGCACCCTGTTTAGTAGCCTCAGTATAAAGGCTAAGGACTGAACGGACACAGTGACTAAGAGTGGTCTTCTAGGTACCTTGGTCTTGGATAACAAAAGGGTTTAGCTGGTTTTGTCTGCCACAGAAGAATTTTATAATCTATTGAAATTAAAGGGGAGGAATTATACCATGTAATGCATACTCAATCTCCCTCAATGGCATACAGATCTAATTTATTCACATATCAAAACAGAATTTCCCAAATGCCATGCACTGCGAGCTCAAACTGGTATACTCAAGCTGTTTCAGACATTGCCAGCAATAAAAAGATTAGAATCAGAAGTTAGGGCTCAATCCTGCTTCCACTGAAGCCAATAGCAAAACTCCAACTGATTTCAATGAAAGCACAATAAACCCCTTAGCTGGTAATCTGTATTGATAATGCACAAATCAGAACAGAATCCAGCACGCACTTCTGCAGCTACATTAGCCCTGCAGCGCTGACATTAGTAACAACTTGTTTTGACCAGCAAACTAAATAGATATGACTTGGAAGACACATGGAGCAGATATGTTCAGTGCCAAGAAAGCCAAGTGTACAGAGTGACTATCCTGACTACAAACACATGTTAATCTCATATTCAGATGATGGCCGTCTGCTGTGCTACTCTGTTCAATATTTTGCATGTTGATTGGCTTGTTATTCACTTCTCCCTCCGTTGGAAGCCAGACTAACCTGTGGGGAAGTGTAGGAAAACAATTACAGTATACTGAAATGGTCAGACTAATACAGCATGCTGCAATACTTCACAAAATTTCTTCAGCGTTACTACATTTGTCGGCATTCACACGACAAAGATTTTAACAAGACCAATAAATAGGATAACTTTATGCATTTCTGCAAGAACATTTGTGATAAGAATTGGAAATTTAACTCAAAGCAGTGGCTTGCCTTGACTCTCGATACATTGTGTTAACACGGTATGGTTGCCAAAGTGCAATGGAAATCTTTGGTAGAGTAGCACTTAATACCTTACCATTTTGAAAAATTAACATTTAGATTAACATTTTATATATTTTTCAAATCCAATCCAGTGTTGTTCTAATTTTTCATGCTTCATTTAATTTTTTGTCCCTATTGCATGTAGAAGGTCAATTAACTGGCAAATATAATCATTTTACAAACATAGCAAACTGAAGCCATTATAAATAACGTATTTGCATATTTGCTTGTTTCTGAAAGGAATAACAATGTTCTGGGTCTGTTTGGAAGTCCCTGGAATTGCAATATAGTGAGGTATTAATTTGACATTTGCCATTTCTTAGATATAATCAGTGACCTGGACTCGTCTGGAAACTTGCTTTATTTGAAATAGAACTGAAAGTTTTCAAGGTTTATTATGCATCCCTTCTTATTTTAGTTGCTCCTTACAACTGAAACAGAAAGGCTATAGCTGAATATACCACTCCCCCAGCCTGAGTCAGCTTTCTAAATTGTATTGGATATAATTGCTTGTAGTCACCTTCACAATGTTACTGACGTTCAAGCTGGGATCTGAATTCTGACTGAATTTTCGAAGGGTTTGGGAAAACATGAGACTCACAAGATTCGAATACCCCCAGACACAAAGACCCCTTTCTGCAATCTATTTTTGAATTCCGAGGTCTCTTTAAATAATGCAGAACTTTGGGATCCAGGGGCAATGGCATACACTTGTAAGAAAGATTTTTTTAAAGGAGAAATGAAAGATCAGCACTTCTAATGTGTATTTTATATGGTGATCGCTGCCTGAATCCTGAAGAACAGGTTGATACTAGCATGCTGTGCTGTACTGAAACTGAGTAACTGGGGTGCTTTTCCTTTTCCTATGTGTATTTCTAGATGACACTCTCTTACTACTGGATTAGTTTCAGTGGTAGTGGAGCTGTGCGGTATACATACTGGTGTCTTGCCTGGCACTTTAGGGGAAATATTTATACCACACGTAAGATGTTGAGACAAATGCAGGGGACCAAGAAGGCTGAGTTTCAGGCACTTTGAAAAATGTGCATTGGGAGAATTCCTGATTTATTACCCTGCCCCAATAGTTAGGGTTTTGGGGGCATTCATGCTGCGAACTACTGCTGGGAGCTGCCAGTTGTGTGCAGTACCTCAAAAACATTTTCAAGCCTGCTGTAAAGAAAATAGAGCAATCTATGCCTAGCAGGGAGGAAAATCGATGACTCGGCACTTGGCAGTGGTGCCCAGCAGGGTGCTTCTGAGGAGTGCTGAGTCATCGATTTCTTTCCCAGATAGGAAGCAGCTGCTTCATTCACATTGCAGAAAGCCAGTCCTTTTCAGACAGCATTAGAAGAGCCAAATTGTCAGGTTTCATTGTCATTAAGGAAAGAAGGAGTTAGCTGACAAGGCCTCCTGTAGCTCCACGAATTGCAAACCCCTGGAATGTCCGCCTACACTTACAGTTTCAAATGTGTTTCACCGCCATGATACCCAGAAGGACACAGATCAAAGCAGGAATTCCAATGGCAGAGAAGGCTTCACGAAGCCATGCAGCATTTGTGCGACAGACGTGCCAACATGGCCCTGTGCCTTTGACCTCCCCTCCCAGTGGGATGCCCCTACCTGGGCAATTCGGACACTCTTGTCAAACCAAAGAGTTAAGGTGTCTTCTGAGCAGTCAGGCCCTATTTCAATAACGTGCTGAAGCATTTCAATGTGAATGCTCACATGCTTAAAGTTAGGCACATGCTTAAGCATCTTACTGAATTGAGGCCTTAATGTGCGTCATGGTGTGTGTTTTATCTCCAGTATATTTTGCAGTTTAACATTGTAGGACCAAAGACCAAAATATATTATTTTAGTTTAGCATTTTATAGAAATTTAAAAAAGGCAACAGGTAGAGACACTAATGTTCACAAATGAGTGCATTCCCCCCCACTTGTTTAATATTCAGAGCCTAATAGGTCAATCATGACTATAATAACTAAGCTAATAAAAGGGCAGTTAAAGCAGGTGTATTGCAAGGCTCAACATTTGATGTGCACGTATGGATTTCTGGGGTTGTTCTCTCATTGACTAGATTGTGTTAGTATAATTACTGCTTAATAAGGTAACATGTTTGCGTATCTGTTTAAAGTGATGTTTGAGCAGTTTATAAAAGGAATCAAAGAAGAGATGGGGTTGTCATGAGATTGAGGCTGTCACTCTGAATCAAGATTGATTGAAATACACTATTAATAGCTAGGCACTTTACTGTACGTAGCATTGCTGACTTTCTTCACTTAGAGTTCTATTCAGCAGAAAAGATTCAAGACTCTGCCTTACAAAAGCCTGCAGAACAAGTCACAAATCAGATTTCTATGCCTGGCCTGGTAATTCAGCAAAATCTCACACGGCCAGCCACTAAAACCATTTTCCCCTCTGCTCTGAGGATGTCTATTATTCTTCATGTAAATATGTCTCTTCACGAGATTGACTTGTCTGTATTTAGGAGAGCCCACAACTAGTACATTAAAATTTCCAAAGTTAATCCAGTTGTAGATTGGAAACTCCTCCTGGATAGTTGGCTTCCCTTTCCCAGCAGGTCCAAGTCCATTTCAATATGTTTGCTTGTCAAAGTGACCTCATTTCCTGTCTTCTATGGGCCCTTATTAGAGCTGTGTAGAATTCACTCGTTTTGCAACACTAAATCAGCAAGTTTGTTTCATTCTTCTTCTACTTTTTTTTGTAGCTGTACAAACTTCAAAATTCCAAGTAACCCCATTAGAGGTCCTAGCGCTATCTCCCCTTTTCCCCCTCTCATCACCCTAAGACCTGTAAACTCCTTCCTCCATCCTAACATCATTAGGGGCAGCTGCCTGGTCTTCTCCTTGCACCTGCAGTCTTCTCACTGAGGGAAGCTAGCTCACAAGGAGAACTGCTGCTCTGTCCAATCCCCAGGGCAAACAGCTTCAGGGGAGTAGGTAAGCAGGAAGAGGATAGAAGCAGGAAAGGGTGCTGCTATTCCATTGCTTCTTCCCACATCTGGGTATGAGAAGTTTACCCCAGTGCTAAACAATTACTAACTACAGAAATGATCATGAGAAAAGCTCTCCAAGGCTACTTGTCTGCAATGCTGCAGTTAATGAGCCATAGAGCATCTTAAATCATACAGGTATCATTTTCTTTAAAATTGTTGACCAAAGGCGTGAGGCCAACACTATAGAAAAGAAGCACTAAATGAACTCAAGGGACTGTGAGAAGTCTGATGTGATCCCCACCTGCACCACGGATTAAGTTTGCTACAATCCATGCGAACTGAAACTGGTGGGTTTCACACGCCCCTCTGTCACAGAAACAAATAATATGATCCCTGAAATTCTCAATTTACTTGACAATGATTTTAGCAAAATATCAAATTAGAAAGAAAATTGGGATCAGAGGTCACATTCTGATACCCTTATGCATGCTGAATAGAACAGTCACCACTCATGCAGCAAGGGCAGATTCTGGCCCAAATCCAAAAATAAAGAGGGATAGATCAGAGCTATGATTATCTAATAGATGCTATAGGACAGTTTTCAGACTGAAATTTTAAGTGGTCAGAAAGGGATGTGAAATACTGTAGAATCCTGTTAATCTGACACAGAATTTATTCAGATAAATGTGGAGTTTTCAATACAAATGACACGCACTGGGAGACGTAGCCCAGTTTTGGATAATGAGAGCTTATGAACAACGGAGGTGCCGGTGAATAAGCACATCAGGAACTTTGGCTATTATATACTTAATCAAGATAAAGATATGATCCGTAATTAATATGGATCCAGCTATTTACCTAATTAAAATGAATTTGGGTAGAGGGAACCAACCACACTTTTCCTTATAAACGGAAGTAAATATTATATAAAGTAATGTCCGCTCAAGGATAATTTATAACCTTAATGCTTTGGTGACAGAAATCTCATATTATTGTTTTAAAAAAGTAAGATCTTCATGATTAGGAAAAAATTACAATTAACAGGCCAGATCCTCAGCTGGTGTATTTTACTATAGCATCATTGAAGTCAATGGAATTATGACAGTTTATACCAGTGGAGGATCTAATCCAGTGTGTTTACCAATAAGGAGCGGTGGATTTAATTTTTCAGAGAACTATTGCTACCTTGCAGCCACTATCAAGCAAAAGCTATTTTGGGTGAAAAATAAAACCTTGAATTAATGCTAGTTTGGGTATGGCTGGAAGAATGTGTTGCTTCAATACCCTCTTTCAGCATCTTTAAACTGTCAGTGCTATAATAAAAAAAAGTTTCCATTACTTCATACAATTAAACATACAAGGAAAACATGGATCACATTGTTTAAATCATCTTTTATTAATAGCTTCCTATATAAAAAGCAGAATGAGTTAATTGTAGCCAGAGGGGGCCAGGGAAATGCGAGTGCTTTTATAAACATATCAGGGAGAAAAGAAGTAGGGGGTAGAAAGTAGGCCCATTAACAAAGGGCTGATCTGGCTCCCACTGAAGTCAATGAGAATCTTTCAACAGGCTTTCGATCAGGAGGATGAGGAGGGGATTAAATTAATAATTAGTCTAAAACAGAATAAATACAGGACTCCTATTTAAAATGTGTCTTCATCAAGATAATAAAGACAAGTTTAGACAGTTAGAAAATGGGGAAGTTCTAACAAAAATAGTGATTGATTGGGGAAAGGAAAATGACCGGGTTTGCCAGATTTAAACAGAAACAGATACCTGTTTAGAATTCTTGTGACTGCAGCCAATAACTGTGGCCTGGTCTACACTGGGGGCCGGGGGGGATTTGCGAGCTAAATCGGTCTAAGTTATGCAACTTCAGCTACGAAAATAGCGTAGCTGAAGTCGATGTACTTAGAGCTACTTACCATGGTGTCTTCACTGCAGTAGATCAACTGCCTGCTGACACTCCCCCGTCGACTCCACCTATGGTTCTTGCTTCGGTGGAGTACCGGAGTCGACAGGAGAGCGCTCGGCAGTCGATTTATCGCGTCTTCACTAGATGCGATAAATCGATCCCCGCTCGATCAATCGCTCCGGAGGTAAGCGTAGACATGCCCTGTGTTTCATCCCTGAAGCTGCAAAAACAAATACCATCTACAGAATTGTAGGAAACCAGAATAAAAGAACTGAGAGAAATGGAGCAACTTACTGCCTGAATTAGATTAATAACTGACCCACTGGAACAAATATGGACCAAATGGGACTGGGTTCTATTCCCAACTCTGCTACAGACTTCCTGTGTATCCTTCGGCAAGCCTTTTAATTCAACTGTGCCTCAGTTTTCCCATCTTTAAAATGGGGATAATATTTACCTTGTGAGGATAAACCTATTAATGTAGGTGAAGGGCTCAAATATTGTGCTGGTAGGAGCCGCAAGAAAGCCAATAAATAAATAAAAATGCTAGGAAATATGCACTAGGAAATAATCTGGCACAGGCAAGGAAATGGACTAAATGGCCTAACAAGGCTTTTCCATCTCTAAATTCTATGATTTAAGAAAAGACAAACTAGTTATAAAAATGAGGATTTAAAAAAAAAGAATACACTTAATACACAAAACTGTAATTCAAATAAAGTTATGGTCTGAGGGCAATTCTCCACTGACTTTCTCCCTGGATCACTGGAAATTCAGCCTACAAAGGAATAAATATGAGCAATGTTTGCAGAACAGAAATGTTGGTATATTTATTTTGTTTAACCTCAAATGGATGGACAAGACAATTTTGCAGCCCTCCGTTATTTGGCTTTCTGGATTCCCTTATGTTACCTAGGGAGTCCAGGTCCAGCATCTATAACTATGAATTGAAATAATCTAAATGCTCCACAGAGAGATTAAGAATGATCGGAAGCACAGATAGAGATAGTTAAACCAACATGAGAAAGTGGGAAGAACCCGAAATGCTCGCATATGATGGACACTTGCAAAAGCTGTAACATTCTGCACTTACTGTGATACTATATTGATACCAGGAGTATTGGGGAAATGTTAGGAGATTAAATATGATTCAAACAATACTCCTGGTGATCTCCGCTTTGTACTGTACAAGATCCAAGTCTTGCTCAGTGTGTAAATAATCCTCAAAATCATTTTCAGAAAGCAGCAGCAAATGCCATAGGTCCAAAGGTCTAAAGTTAATTGAAAGGTGGAGGGTAAGTTGAACATTGTGGAATGGTACAACAGAATGAGTAAACTGGCAAAGGCGGCAGCCTGCATGAAAACTTGGAGGAGATACAGTCTTTTGCTTTGGAACTTCACGACTGATGAATCCTATCACTGTGACAACTTTCTAATAGTACTTTGGAATTTAACATGCAGTATTCTTTTTAATGTACTCTTTTGTTATATGTGGAGAAGAAGGGTAGTTGTGTCTTTAAGGCATTGGCCTGGAACTCAGGGTTCAGTTCTTGGCTCTGTCACAGACTTTCTGTGTGACCCTAAGAAAGTCATTTAATCTCTCTGTTCCTCAGTCCCCCATATGTAAAACAGGGAAAATAATACATCCCTTCTCCCACTCCGACTATCCTGTCTGTGTAGATTGTAAGCTCTTTGGAGGAGGGACAGTTTCTTACTACATGTTTATACAGTGCCTAACATAATAGGACCCCTATCCTCAGAGGGGCCTGTCTTTGCATACTAAATGGTACATATAATAATATGGGTATAATATGCTACTTTTGTATACATGTCCATGCCTACCCCCGCTCTCCTCATTTTAACAAACATAGCACCATTTAAAAACTAACACGCCAAAACACTACCTGTACATTTTTTAAAACAAGTTGGTTTTGGTCTAGGGGGTGGAGACAAAGCACCTGAAACAACAAAAGCACCTCAAAAGACTGAAAAGGGGAAAAGCTGGCTATAGGCCTCGCTACTGGAATACAGAGCCTTTCACCTTTAGATTGCTAGTTTCAGTGCTCCCCAGGACAGATTGCCAGGTGTCCGGTTTTCTATCGGAACACCAGGTCAAAAAGGAACCCTGGTGGCTCCAGTCAGCACTGCTGACCAGGCCGTTAAAAGTCCAGTTGGCAACGCAGCGGGACTAAGGCAGGCTCCCTACCTGGCTCCCCAGAAGCGGTGACATGTCCCTAGGTGGAGGCATGGCCAGGGGGGTCTGCACACTGTCCCTGCCCCAAGCGTCGGGAACTGCAGCTGTCTGGCACAGAGCCACCTGGCCGTGCCGCCGCCTTTGAGCTGAGGGACACGTCGCCACTTCTGGGGAACCACCCGAGGTAAGTGCTGCCCAAAGCCCGCACCCCTCACCCCAACCCCCTGCCACAGCCCTGAGCCCCCTCCCACACCCAAACTCCCTCACGGAACCTGCACCCCACACCCCCATTGCGTCCCAACCCCCGGTCCCAGCTGAGAACTCCCTCTCGCACTCTGAACCCCTCAACCCCAGTCCCGAGCTCCTTCCTGCACCCCAACCCCCTCATTCCTGGTCCCACCCCAGAGTCTGCACCCCAACTCCCTGCCCCAACCCAGAGTCCCCTCCCACACCGTGAACCCCTCATTTCTGGCCCCACCCCAGAGCCCACAGCCCTAACCCAGAGCCCTCCTTCCCTCCCACCCCCACCCAAACCCAACCCAACCCCCTGCCCCAGCACAGTGAAAGTGAGTGAGGGTGGGGGAGAGCGAGCGATGGAGGGAGGGGGGAGGGAGTGAGTGGGGGCAGGGACTTGGAGAAGGGGTGGAGCAGGGATAGGGCTTCAGGGCACAAGCGGGGCAAGGGTGTTCAGGTTTGTGTGATTAGAAAGTTGGCAACTCTACCCCCAGGGTAGGCTGTGATTGACCGTTGTTAACATCTGTCTTCTTTTTAGCGACATCGGTGCAGTTGCCTGTGGACAGGTGACAAATAGCAAAAAGCACCACCACAATTGGCACTCTGGCTGTCTCAACAGCAACCAGTGAAAGAATAGGCCTTGCAGACTGAACTAAGTCTGTCACTAAGGGTGTTTTTATCAGGCCCAGGCTGAGGCACGGAGATAGGGCAGTGTGGGAGAAGCTTGCAGATCTACAACTAGTGCTCTTTGAATACACAGAAACCTTCAGTCTCCAGAGCTGTCCTTCCCCCACCTTCCCCCAGCACATTATGTGCATGAAATAAAGTACAAAGATTGTTTTAAAGGGTTTGGACTGTTGGTGAAATTTAGATGCTTATTTGACAACTTCTCAGAGCTCTAAAATCTGACTGAAAGTCACTTGAGAACAGACTTAATCACAAGACTGCCACTAACTTCCTGATTCTAGTCAGATCAGAAGTACCAAAAGCCCTGCCTCTTTCCTGGTATTCTGGCTGAAAAGGAGGAGGTCTATTGTGTTGTCACTTACAGACCACCTGTCTAGCTTCATCAGTGTGGACAGAGTTGCTCCTTATTGGCACTGACTGAGAGGAGGATCAGGACCAGGAAGAGCCGGGATATGTGAATGTGGTACAAAACCAAACACAAATTTACCCAAATGTTTTTCAAACCTCATGAAAAGTTTTGGTTCAGTTTCGGGGTGAAATGAAAGCTTAGGTCAGTTCTTATTTTATCCCAACTGTTAGACCACCATCCCTGTAGGAAACCACTGCAAGAGATAGCTTTTACCTCTAGCAATGGCTTAGTCTCTTTTTTATAAATCAGAAATGGCTTAATGAATTTAAAGCATTTGCTGGCAATCTGACTGAAGCGGCAGGTACATGAAATCTCAACAGTCGAGATTTACAAAGGAAACCCTGATTTAACTTTAGCGACACTGGAGTACTTCTGTAGCAACATAGTTCATGACTTTCTGTATGATAAGGGTATAGGAAGCATGAGCGGAAGTGAAACAGAGTACATACTAAAATGAACATAAAAGGCCACACCTGGACAGAGGGACCAAATCTGAGGTCCTGCATATTACATCAATGTAACTTCTTTGCCATGTCCATGAAAATAAAACCAACTTTAATATGCATACAGGAAGAGCAATACCAAAAGGCCTTCCTCGGGGATGAGGCAAACATGCCTAAATTGTATTCCATTAGCGCTCAGATGTTCAGAACTACAGCTGTTCGGTATTTAAGGTTTTATATCATGGCACTAAGCCATTCGTATTGCAGATGATGGAGACCTTTTTAGTCAACGTACTTTCCTGACATTCCTTCTTACTGCTCCCATTCTCACACTCCCAGCGGTAGCTGCCACTGCAGCAGCACTTCACGTGGTACTGAATGAGCTGGAGATTATTCCCTTTTCTGGACTAGACATCCATGGTTCTCCTTGGACAGATCCTCACAGATGCTTCAGGGCGGAACTGTCAGACTCACTCTGTGGTGAGGATCATATTATGCTTTGAATTGGGGTCTGCTGGTTGCATTTTCTGTTTGCAGAGTGCTTTGAACATATGGGGCCAGAGCCTCAGCTGGTGTAAACTGGTATAGCTCCATCATCTTCAACACGGCGATGCTGATTTACACCAGCTGAGGATCTGGCCCTGAAGGTTAGAATATGTCTTTTAATTAGTAACTTTATAACCTAGGATTGCCTAATTTTAACCCTGTGCAGCCCCATTAGCTCAGAGGTAAGTCAGGGCAGTAATTTAGCCCTTAAAAGTTATTTGCTACATTTAGGCCATTCTGCTTTTAGTTACACCTTTGAAGACAGTATGCTGGTGCAACTGAGAACAGAACTGGGCCCAGTGCATTCAGTTGCATTTTCCACTTGGTGGACAAATGTACATAGTTGCCCACTGGGACATACAGTATTTCTGCACATTTACTTCTTTCTCCCCATCCTCTTCTGTCTGCTGGTCCCTCTCTCCTCTCTTCTCACTTCCTCTGTCGCCTTGCTTCTATCACATTTCTCTCCCTTTTTACCCTTCTGCGCTTTTCTATCACTTCCTCTGTTTTTTATTTATTTTTTTGTTTCTAAATAACCGCATTCTCAATCTCTGGTCTCTGCAGGGCAGCATAAGCGCTTTACACATGGAAGGGCTGCAGTGTGAAATTGACTAACATTCTAGTCAATTTGCCCCAGCAGCTTTCCATGTGTACAGCACTTTATACAGGGAGAAACTACCTCAAATTCTACACCCATGCAAGCCCTGTGAAATCAGTGGGGTTGCAAGGATGCAAGTGAGAGACACAATTTGGTCTGGAACTTACTAAAAAAGGAAGCTGATTAGAATCCTGCAATCAGGATGATTTTTCTTATGAGCAGCAGAGATCGGAGCAGAAGAAAACTTGCTAATCCTAGTGCAGAAGTGCAGTAGACAGGGGCTTGATGCTGGCTTTATGTAGAAAGCGCTGGAGCAAATTTCACTGCCTCCTGAGTCTTGCTGGCTGTGGGCCAAACTGTAATGCCATTTTAAGCTGAAGGTAGGCAGGAGGAATAAAATGGGGCAGGAGTCTGACATGCATGCTGTAGAGTCTTATTGATAGAACCCTCCCCTCTACATCATTCACCTGCAATTTACAATGTACCTCGTTCTACAGTCTTATGTAACTTTTATGCCTCAATTTTATGGGTACTGTACCTTTAAAGCCTTAAGAACTGCTATCTGCAAAGACAGGCAGCCATATTTTGTTCACTTCACCGCAGACTGTTACAGAGGAGACACACACTGTTTTGTCTCATTGAGACTAATTGTTCTTGTTTGGTTGTTCCCTTTAATCTAGAATGAAGGTCATTCTGACTGAAAGTATATGGCTGCTGCTTACATACAGAAAAAGAAAACAGTTTTCCATGCAGCCATGGCAACATCAAATTGGTCAGTGGGTTAGTACAATGGATCTTTCTTAATAAAAGATGTTCTGATTCCACATTCTCTCATATGCAGTCAACAGATATTTGCTCCTAAAGGAATCATGCCATTGCTGTATAACAGGAGGGATAATAGAAGAATTTGATTAGTTTACAAGTGTCCAAAATCTGCAGATATGTCCACGTGACTCAACATTGGTTAGCCACATCACTCAATCGTCTATCCATGCGCCTGTAAAAAGGAAACTTTATTTTCTATATTTTTAAAATTTTCCTCTTTATGGAACAGCCTGCCAGTGATTACAGACTTTAGCATCCCACAGACTCCTAACCTCTGGAGTATTTAACATAAGTTAGAACTGTCCAGAAAATGGAAATCCCCTCCAGCAAAAAATAAAAAATAGATCACGTTTTTGAGATTTTTTTCCATCCCAAATGGGAATGACATTTTTTTGGGTGGGAAGGGATTCTATTTTGAAAGAACTAAAATGGCATATTTTGGCTTACTAACTGCCCAACAAACAGGTGGGTGGGCTGCCTGGTTCTCCTGCTGGCTAGCTTCCTGAGCTGCCCAGAAGCCCAGAGAAGGTGGCTAGCCAGCTGGGGAACTGGCCAGATCAGGGAGCCAGGAGTAGATCAGTCTAACAAGCTGGCCATATGGGAAGTGGTGACAGCCTGGGGGGGCTAGGAAGCTGGCCAGGTGGGAGCAGAACAACCTGGGGAACCAGCCATCCAGCTGCCAGGTAGCCCAAGAAGCCAGATACCCAGGGAGTTGGCCAGCCTGTGGAGTCTGGGGATTTCGGCAGCCCAGGGAGCGTGGAAGCCCAGGAAGCTGCGGAGCTGGGAGCCCAGGTTCTCCGGTGCCCATGAGGAGAGCTGTGGAGGAGCTGAAGCTTTCATTTTGATTTTCCAGTGGAAAATTTCAATTAGAAAATCATTCTGTTGGAAAATTCCTAACCAGTTCTAATAATGATAACATTATCTCAATTTTCAAGAGGCGGCAAGGTCTACTGGTGTGAATATGGGTCTTGGGAATCAAGGTGTCCTGAGGTCTTATCCCAGTGCTGCCAGTGACTTCTTGTATGGCCTTGGCCAAATCTCTGAATATCTCCTTAGGCCACATTTTGCCTGGCTCTCTGAGGATGTGTAAGGAGAGAAGAGGGTCTAACTCAGGGGCTGGCAAACTTTTTGGCCTGAGGGCCGCATCGGGTTTCGGAAATTATATGGAGGGCCAGTTAGGGGAGGCTGTGCCCCCCAAACAGCCAGGTGTGGCCCAGTCCCCGCTTCTCGTCCCCTGACCGCCGCCCAGACTCCTGCCCCATCCGACCCCCCCGTTCCCTGATGGACCCCCAGGATCCCTGCCCCATCCACACACCCCTGCTCCCTGTCCTCTGACCGCCCCCCGCCACCGCCACTGCATCCAACCCCTTCTCTCATTCCTGACTGCCCCCCATGGGACCCCTGCCCCATGACCCATCCAACCACCCCTTCTCCCTGACCACCCCTGGAACCCTGCCCCTGACTGCCCCCCGCCACCCCATCCAACCTCCCTCCTTCCTGATTGCCCCTCCCCGGGACTGCTGCCCCCATCCAACCATCCCTTCTCCCTGTATGTGTACCCCTGGTTGAGAACCACTGCTGTAGCCGATGCACAAGCTGGGGCTGCCAAAGGTTAGCTCTGAGCATCAGGGAGCTGTAGTGAATTCCCTGATGGTTCCCTCTCCCACTGCACTGAGCAGAAACTTGGTGCAGCAGAGAATCTGGCTAAAAGCATTACGAGCTGTTAGTGCATTCGCTGTTATTCCTAGAATTATAATGATTCACCCACTGGCCATGAATACTCTCTGTGGTCCATAATATTACAGCCATGGTATTACAGAATGGCTGTTCTGATTTATAACACAGGAAAAGCGAGAGTTGTCAGTACTTCTCCCAGGAATATGACGCACCCAAATAAATAAATAAATGAATAAAAACATTTAGGTTATTTTCCCCAGCAGCAATAAAATTCTTCTAAAAGAAAAGAACAAGTGACGTTACATACCTGAGCAAGCCTCCCCGTGTCACTGTGAAAAAGCAAAGCGGGGGGAGCAGGGGAAATCCCACTAGAAATACTGAGGTTCACCTTGTGGTTTCCCAGGGAAATGATGTTTCTGAGCTCATATTGGAGGAAAGGGGACCCCACCTAGCCAGAAAATCAGGCTATACCCTCTCAGGTCATGGAGTGGTAACCGTGGGAGCTGCCTCGCCTGACTTCAAGGAGCATGGTTCCCTGTGCCTGTAACCTGAGCCTCCTCCAGTTCAAAGGAAGTAGAATGAGTGGAGAGGAAAATGAAGCCTTCTTGGAACAGCATTAAGAACCACATGGATTTCTGCTTGGAAAAGCAAAGGAACAAGGCAGGGTACAAGGCAGTTGATCCCCAGCTCTGCTTCTTCCCACCTTTAAACACGTCTCCCAGCCGAGGAATTCCATCCCCACGCAATTGCAGACGGGCTCCTGTGGGTTTGTACTGTGAAACTTTTCACATCCAACCCAGTTCCCCCAGCATTAGCTCCCCTCCACCGGTGTATGAGAAGGGAAGTATCCAGTGCCATATGTTACACAATAGCTAGGCCCAGTGTGATGATCAAAGGAAGAACCACTGGTACAGATTCACTCAGCTATGCACATTTCATTAGGCCCATATCATTACTTTGATGTCAATATTTGTGGTTTAATTACACAGTAGAAATAACACTTAGGTAAGCTAGAAAGATCTGTCCTTCTGACTCAACCTGCTAGTCCTTGTCCAGATGACTATATATTTAGTGTGCTGTTCTGCATCAGTTCTGCAGTCCTACCTCAGGCAAATCTCCCCAAGTGAATGGGACTTTGCCACTCCCAAAGTGAATGGGACTTGCATCTATCTGAGCAGGGCTGGATGCAAAGTCAAATGTGATTTTTTTTTTTTAGTAAAACTGTTCTTACATCTTAATCAATCAATACACTCAAATGTACCTTTTCCTCTAAAGATTCTAATCTCTCTCCTTAACTACAGTATGTGAGGATCATTTCTAAGCATAAAAACATTCAGTGGGGTCTAGTTTTCATAAAAGCCCTTTGAATGTGAACCCCCTCTTGTGTGCGCATGTACATTTCAGCCTGCCACTCAGATCTGGTTCATGAAAGCGGTACACATGCAAACTTGATAGCAAGGCCCACAAAAATTTTTCTTGCAGCCGTAGGTGATTGTGCATGAAAAACTGCAGGTACAAAGATAGAGGCTGGATGGAGGCCTCTATGGGGATGTCTACACAGCAAAAACAGACCTGTAGTGGCGAGTCTCGGAGCCTGGGTCAACTGACTGAGGCTCACAGGGCTCCCGCTGCAGGGTTAAGAATAGAAGTGTAGCCATTCGGGCTCCAGCTGCAGTCTGGGCAATGGGGGCAGGTCTCAGAGCCCGGGCACCAGCTCAAGCCCAAATGTTTACTCTGCTATTTTTAGTCCCACAGCACGACCCCTGCAAGTCTGAGTCAGTTGCCCCAGGCTTTGAGACTCACTGCCGGAAGGTTTGGGGTTTGTTTTTTTTTGCTGTGTGGACGTACCCTGTGTGACCATGACTCTAGCAGTGGGGTTTTCAGAAGTGCTCAACATTGGCCTAACTCTGCTCGTATTGACTGATTTAGCAGTAGAGTCAGGCCAAAGCTCAGGGCTTTGGAACATCCCACCTGAAATATCCAAAATCTCCCACTAGCCAGCAGCGGGAACTGTCTCTGCATGTCAGGGGGCAGAAATGGCACAATGAATATCATTAAAAAAGACAAGCCAGTGAGATTGCACACCCTGCCATACTGGGAACTGACGTTTGGATTCAAGTTTGGCCCTGAGCTACTCAGCGTGCTGTGGTCGGGAAGGCAACCTCAGTTCTGGTCCCTGTCCAGTGATTCCTCATGATGGCTGCAAGAAATAATATGGAACTGCCTCTGTGATTTAGGTGAGGGTAGGTGTATATGGAGAAGAAAAACTAAGGTGGTGGATTGACAGAAGAGGGCAACGTATTTTTCACTTTGAAACACAGGCCCTGCTTAAAATAAACCCACTCTTATGCAAAAGTAAAAGACGTTGGTTTATTTTATGGAACAATGGACATAAAGAGGGAGTTCATTCCATGAAAATCATCAAAGAATAAACTCAATTTTCAGGATAAAGTTATCTTTTTTTTTTTTTTTTTAAATTGGGAGTATGTGGGAATTTAAGAGTCATGTTACCTTTAAAGGAGGTTTTCAACCCACAGCTTTAAACAGCAATCTCTGCAGGGCAGAAATCTATCTTGTACTTGTCACATCTATATTAAATTATCTACTTTTTTTCATTTTACAAGGGAAGACGTGAGCAGAACATTACTCAGCTGTCAGGACACAGGACTGTGCTCCTGTGCAGAGTGCAAGTGAATCCACTTTACAAAGCTGCAAGTCTAGCACAAAGGTTCCAGAGGAGGGGATTTTGTATCACCAGTTTTACCTGCTGTGGTTCCTGGAAGGCACTTTCCAGTAGGCTGTGTTTTGACTGCCTTTTGCTATGATGACATTTAAATGGCCCTTTCTTCCACAGAAATACCGCCTCCTGACTGGAACATTACAGATAAGGGCTGGGAAAATATTTGGGGCCATAACCTGCTACGACCTGCCCAGATGGCACTTAACCCATGACTTTAAAGGTAGCAGAGGAACAATCCATGCAGCTAAGTGGTTGCTATGGTTCAAAGGGCTATTATAGCAGCATCTTGGCCACTCACTGTAGATTATAGTGGGTTACAATAATATCGAGAGGTGCACTGGGAAGGTAGGAAGGGTACGAGGATCCCTTTTACTCCCCAAAAATACCCCCACAGAAAGCAACACAGTTGAGCTGCAGGTGATGGACCAGCAAGAGTAGCCCCAGGACTCCCATATGTTTTGCACGTACTGGCTTTTAGGGGTCATGGTGCCCTTGATTTAGGGGAACTAAACGTAAAGGCGAATCTCAGCTGCCATGTAAAGATGGCCTTGGCTTGTTCCTGTGCTACCTTTAAAGTCACAGGATAAGTTCATCTGCCACCAATATCAACTAACGCAGTGCAAATCATCACTAGGGTTCAAAGGAAGAATCAGCTAGGCTCCACAGCTGCGTCAGGCTGACCCTGCAATCATAGTGCACAGGAGTTGGGTACATTGGAAGGAAAGAGTAGCAAAATATAGTTCTACAAGCACCACACACAAAAGCCTGGGTCTGATCTGCTCATCTATGCACAATGCCTTCTTCCACACTGCTTGGGCATTACAAGTTCCTCTCAATCAAACTGCTCCCTTGGCTGGCAGGAGAGTGATCTGTTTTAGTGCATGGACAGAGGTGGGGTAAAACACAAATACACAAATAAAATGGCAAAAGGCACAGATTAGTTCAACTGAAACAAAAAAGAAAAACTACAACCTTGCTATATTATGCACTGAAATACAGCACATCAAACCGTCAATATTACTAGTTTCCATTCCAGTACGAGTCATTGCACATGAAGAAAAACACATCAGTTGTTTCTAGATCAAACATGTTCCTTGGTAATCGGCAGTCTTGGTCACCAAAGGAGCAGGGGATGCACACAATGCACTTTTCTCAGCTCACTCTAAGTGAGGAAAACACCAGATCAGCTGCCAAAGCAGCTAGTGCAATCTCCAGTGTCATCAGAAAGCATTGGTTTTGTAGAATATGTCACTGTCTTTCTAGTCTCCTCTGTCTCATTTCCCCTCTCAAAGAATCCTTTCAGCAGTCGCGCTTCGTGTGGCATTTGGTTACACACAAGCCTGCTCAGCTCTTGTTTGATCTTGTTTGTTTACCTTAGTCATGTTATACTCACTAAATCTATTTTCTAGCTTGTGACAAGTGCTTCTAATATTCTCTTTCTTTCCCTTCCAGCACCCTCAGCTTCTGAAATCCTGGCCACAGGAATGCTGTCGTTTTTCAGTTTCCATTTTCTCATTTAACACTGACAGCACACCCAGCTTTTCACACAATTCTGAGTTGCCTCAAAGTTCACGAGGACTTTTACAGCTCCTTAGCGACATGGTGAATAGAGGAATACTTCCCATTTTTAGCCCACTTGAAGTGTTGCGGGGAAGTAAGAGTGAAGCTGAGAGAATTCACATGAGCTGAGTCTACCTGTTTTATCCTATATAAGGGTAAATCCCTGGTGTGTGTAGCCCACACATGTTGGGAGAGGAGCGTGCAGGTGTCTCTACATCACTGGAGCACCCAGGGAGAAGAAAGGTAGGATTCCACCCTAGCATTCACTTGAGTGCCAGTCAGCAGGGGCTAAGTAACACAGACTAGCGGTTTGTGGATGGGCCCACAGCTCCCTATGTACATGGGATACACAGTGTACTGCCCTAGGCTACCCCAGCTCTCCCTTGTGCACCTTCTGTTCAGTCCCCCTTCACTTAATCTGACTCAGCAATACAAAGGCAAGATTTTGTCCTGAGTCAGGGATGCAACAACCTAGGATTTTGTTAACTTTTCAGGAGTCTGAGGCTTGCACAAGAGGCTGGATCCTGTGGACTACTGACTGCCCTCAACTGCTGGTGAGTTCACAGTAGGAGTCAAGGGTGCTCAGCTCAGCAGCTGACAGGAACAGGCCTGTAAATGGTCTCTGTATATAAATATTTTATCAAAAATAAATGCACACAGCCCTAATACTTATTTGCATCTTCCTCACTAGATGACTGGAGATTGCCAGCAGGCTGTATTTGGACCTCGTGCCACACTTTGGGGCCCCATGATAAATGCTCACCCTCGTTAATACAGGATCTGTTTAGTTGCTCATAGTCAATACCATAATGAAATCAGCATCATGTACTTAGTGTCATTGTATTTCAGATTCCTGCACTGAGATCTCATAGACTTATTTGTTACTTCTGCGAACTGGCCTGGCTGAGCGGTGGGGTGGGCAGGAGGGACGGGGGCTGGCGTCCCAAGGAGCTAACAAAGTTTGCAGTTAGTAAGGGGAGCACTTTTCAGGCACTCCTCCATGAATAGGCTGAATGCAAACTTCTCAAATTCCTTTAACCACAGTTTAGGATGTGACTTGTGCCTGGTGGAGCCACTGAGAGAGAGAATGCTAGAGAGCTGCTTTGATGTTGGCCCTTTCGTCCAAGATGGTTTTCTTCAGGCTTGATTTTTCTTCCTCCCAATGTTTTCCGCCAGCTTTAGCAGTTTTGTATCAGCTGCTAGAATCTGGCTTGCCAGACCCTACTCTGTCTTCAAAAAATGGCATGTTAAAGCACTGTAGCTCATGTGACGTTAATCCCCAGCCCACATATCTGTCCTGACACCCATCCTGAAATTTTCCAGAGCTTGCCTCACTTCAAGGCTTCAGGGAAGATCCCTTTGGAGTTCATATGCCTTTTCTTTATTATTTTCAGGCACTGTGGTACAAGGAGGAAAAAGCCCTTCCAGCAGCCACTTGACAGAAGCAATAATAAAACATAAAGGGAGCACTGACTGAATTAATATATTAAAGGCAAAGGCTCAAAGGTAAGGACATTATCGTTACAAGGAGCTGGCCAATGTCCTATGTGTCACACAATATCCCTCTACTCCTAAAAATCCCCAAATAATGATCCTTAAATAAAATAAAAACTGCAATTACAAAAACAAACCAAAACCATAGAAAGTAACATGATGCAACAAACCATCAAGGCAGCCTCATACAGTTAGTCAGCGTATTCCTTCCTTCTTTCCTTCCTTTGTCTCATCCAATGTCTTGATTTATACTGGCTGTAAGCTCTTTTGGACAGGAACTATGTCTTTACTTACTTTGTAAGGTATCATGCATACCTATGGTGCCATATACAGAAGTTAATATCAATATGACTCTTTACTAATAGTGCTGCTAATGCATGTATACATGGCACTGACAATCTAGGCAGTGGTTTTAACTAGTGATGGCCTCAAGATAATATATCAAATCTAAATGCCCACACAATTTGGGGGCAATTCAGATCCATATCCAGCACTTGGATCTGATCTTCATGACTGGTTGAACCAAAATGCTGGATCCAAACACCTCCAAGCTTTTGGACAAGTTTGGACTAGGATTTAAACTTCAGAGCATGAGCTAATTTCTAATTATGTTAACCTGGAATGGGCATGGCCTGAACCTAAAATATCTCAAATTTGGGGACACCTGGGATTGACATGAGACCCTGAATTCAACAACTTTTGTGTACTAAAGAAGCCTGAAGCACCCTGTCAGAGGGTGGCTGGCCCGCCCCAGTAAATGAAGTAGGTCCAGCGCCCCCCGTGCTAAAACAGGTGCTCCCATCTGGCCAGTTAATAGGGCAGGGCAGCACCTGGGGGCTATAAAGGATCAACGAGAGACCCAGGGAGGGGAAGTACCTGAAGAAAGCCAGGAAAGAGAGTCCTGGTGAGAGTCAGGAAAAGCCAGAGACTGAAGGAGGTCTCTGAGGAAAGCGAGAACAGAAAGCTCTGTGCAGACCCTCCCTGGGAAGAGGGAGGAATTGGCTAGGAGACTGTGGTCTACACTGCCATAAAATACCTGTGGCTGACTCAGGCTGCAGGGCTATAAAATTGTAGTGCAGACGTCTGGGCTCGGGCTGGAGCCCAGGTTATGGGAGCCTCCCCCTTCTGGGGTCCCAGAGCCCTGGTTCCAGCCCAAGCCTAAATGTCTACATCATGATTAAATAGTCCCATAGCCTGAGCCCCACAAGCCCGAGACAGGTGGAACGGGCCAGCTGCGGGTGTTTAATTGCAGTGTAGACATACCTTTAGACAAGGACATTCTGAGCACCAGGCAGGAAGCAGAGCATTAGCAGGAATACGTTTTCACTTGGGAAAAAATGCCTACTTGCATGGACAGCAAAAATACATCCAATATCATCATCAAGCTGGGAAAGTGGCACCATTCCCCATAAATGTGCACGGATTGTGTGCTGACTCTGACAATGAGTAAGAAACCCTGGCAGCCTCCTGCTACGATCCATGTGAGCAAGACGCCGTCTCACTCCTAGAGACGCAAAAATCATTGAAAATATAAAACACAATCACTAGGAAATACACTCTTTGTAAGACAGGAAAGAGACGGTTTTGATCCTTTTTTAAAACATTAACAGATTCTGGCTGCAACCTATTCAGCAAACAGGGCTGCATTCCTAGGATGGGAAACAAGCTCCCAATCTTTTATTGTTACCCACAATTGTTTCACCAGGTTTTAATTACACGGTGTGGGTTACTGCAACCGCACTCCGATATCTCCTATAGGAGCTATTTTTTTCAGAGGGGTAGACTGAGGCCGAAAGCCATGATTTTGCCTGCATGTCTGTGTGCAACATAGCTCAAGGACAGAGCACTGGACTGTGAACTAAAGGGACAGCTGTAAGGTCATGAACATTCCTGGAAGCCTATTATACATGAATACAATGTAGAGAGAATATGGAAATGGGGAAGCGCTTAGACAATGTTCATTTTATGGTGAGCTTTACATGTTTCTAAGAACCCAAGTCATTTCAGATTCTATCAGATCCTTTGTGTTGCATCATCCAGTCTATTACAACACAGCATCAGCTATTGGAGGGGGAGTACAAATCTAGTGCCACTGCGTAATGCAACTTCAGGTTGAATTTTTTGTTTAATCTTTGTTGTAACAAGGCTAGTCATATATAAACTTGGGAACTTCAACACCAGTTATAAAGTAGCACACAGAGACAATTGATGAGGTATGAACGGAGTGTAGAGAAGAAACATGTTAGTCATTGTTTCTAGTGTGTTTTAATCATACCTTTTTTCCCGTGTTGTTTCTATGCAGCCTGCCTATTGAATAGAGAAACCTCTCTTCACTACCTCTAAAAGTAAATAAATAAATAAACAGGTCTTCAAAACGTCTGGCTAGGCCTGATTTTAGGAGTGTTTCAGGACTCCAGAGAGGGTAGAAATCCTTTGCCAGTGTGCTGGGTCTTTTTACACAAGATAATATTTTCAAGACAGGCTCCCACCCCCCACATTGTGCTTACATAGACTATTTAGTGACGCTCCAGTAGAAATCTCCCTGCACATGCAGTTCTGGAAACCTTTACAGAGAAGTAAAATCATTAAGGGCTGAGAGCTCAAAATCATATAGATGCGGTGAGGGGAAAAAATCCCTTTTGGCCACTGTTCATGGCTGAGTTATGTGCTGCTTTCTCTTTATCTTCATTAAAGTTTGCAAAGGCAAATCATTCTTTATGAGCCCACTTCAATGTAAAATGCTCACCAATGTAATCTGGCAACGGTACCTCTGCATGCAGAGGGAGATGCATGGAGGCTGAACTGGAATGGAATAGCCACTCCAGAATTGCTCTCATTTTTCTGTTTATCAGATGTGTTTATTGGCATGTCAACCACATGAACAAAAGAAAAAATCCCTATCTATCATCTGAGTGCCAAGAATGACACAATGTCAAACCCTCAAAATCCCCCCACATTCTCCCTACCATTCTGCTCTTCCTAATCAATTCTTTATAGCCTGAGTGAAGAGAGAGGCCTCGAAGTGAGGCCTGAAATTCAGCAAAATTGAGGTTTGTTGGATCAGCAAGGGCAGCAAATTCCCATGTCAAAGACCCTCCCCGTACCTCTAAAGGTACAAAACTAGGGACTGTCAGAGAGAGTCCCAGCTGATTTAAGTGGCTAGGATGGAACCCACATTCATAACAACATAAGAATGGCCCTACTGGGTCAGACCAAAGGTCCATCTAGCCCAGTATCCTGTCTTCCGACATGGCCAGTGCCAGGTGCCCCAGAAGGACTGAACAGAACAGGGAATATCAAGTGATCCATCCTGTTGCTCATTCCCAGCTTCTGGCAAACAGAGGCTAGGGACAACATTCCTGCCCATCCTGGCTAATAGCCATTGAGGGACCTATCCTTCACGTGAGCTTTATAGGTTAAAACCAACGCTTTGCATTGGCCCTAGAAATCAGCTGGAGACCAGTTCACTCTATAGAGCGAAGTGGGATTAATATGCATTGTGTTCATAAACACTGAGCTGATCGTTCTTTGCTGCTGCTGCTGCCATGTTAAATCTGTAGTTACAAGCATGCTTCAGGTGTGCGTGGCACCCCAAGAGACGGCACCTCTGCCATTCTGGTTTCCCCCCCCCAGTTTCTTAGCTGGACACCAAGTATTTTGTTGTCCCTCTCCTTTGATACCCTGCTTGTTCCCTCAGCCCCATCCTGCTGTGCTGCTCTTGCATGCCTTCCTGGAGTGTTAGATCTGATCAGCATGTGGAGAGCAGAGAGCAGTGCTGCAGGATGGGTTGAGCGTCATCAGCCATCATCCCTGCAGTGCAGGTTGGCATCCCAGTAAGGGCTGGGAGGAAAGGGGGAGCAAAAAGCCGAGTGTTTTATTTACATTAAAATAAAAATGACTGGAAGTGGTTAATACTTAAAATCAAAGCCCGGACAGAGCCTTTGCCATTCCAAACCCCAAGGCTAGGGAGGGCATTAAGGAGGACAGGTGCAAATGGGGCTGACAGAGACATAGAGGAGGAGGCAGAAGGAATGGAGTAAAGGATACTGATCTGGGAATCTGAAGTTGAGCATGCAACTTAGAATCCTCCGCCCCAGACAGTTCCAACGGACGTGGCTGGCATGCATATGGAACATAACTGACCTTGGCACCACTACAGGGGTAATATTTTAGCTCAGCTCGGCTATTCTTGAGCAATTCTGCAATGTATTAAGACACAAACATGGTTTAGACCTAGCAGGGACACATGCTTTATTTTTCCACTTTTTTTTTTTAATTGTACAATCATATTTATTGTGGCCAAGGCAAACAAATCACTACTCTCCTCCATCCTTCTTGGAGCTCTCTGGCTCTCTCCCCTAGTATACCAAGGCAGTGAGGCAATCCTACTGGATCTGCTTCCAGAGCACTGCCTGTTTTATTTACATTCCCTGTTAAGACTTCAGTGCCACAGAGAACAAGGCATGCAAGGAACGTTCAGAACAGGCCACGAGGGACTGGCCACTTGTCACACCACAGTGGTGCAATCGTTCAGTAGGGGGCACTCTTTGTGAGTCAGTACTAAAACAATACCCCTGGATGGTACAGAGGGGCACTATGCTGTGGCAAGTGCAATCTTTCTGATATTAACCCACGCGCCTTGTCCAAATTCCAGGCAATAACAAATCTCCTAAATTCTCCCTCCAGTTTCAATTGGATAGAATGATCTTCTTTTATTTCCCATCCTAACCTGGTGTGCCGTACACCTGCGTGCTTTTAAACAGAAGTGGCTACATTTCAGGTGTAGGGGCGGTAATCCCTTGTAGACCTAAATCCCAGGGGCATTGCTCACCTCAAATTAACTAAAGTTTGGAAATCTCTTTGAGATCCTCAGGAACTGCAGAAAGGCAATAGTCTATATTATAATTCCCATGTATTAATAAATGTGAAAAGGATAAGGTTTATGGCAGGCAAACTGTGTTAAGGTTTGCACTGGTTTCTTGTTAGGTCAACAGGAATGGATTTTTCCCTGCAGATATCTGAAACACATATTGTTGGCTAACCCCCATGCCGAATCTGGCATGCATTATGTCTGCATGTGTTTACATTTCCTATTGATTATCACAAAGGCAGCTAATCACATAGCATTTATTTATTGTAATTGTGTGACCATGATGCTCCCAAAAGACACCAGATTGCCAACACTGAAGTTCTTTTTTTATACACAGAACAAGGTCAGCATGAACAACTATTTGTTGATGCAGACACCTGGCCAACTGGGAACTGGACTAAGGCCATCTACACTCACTTCATGAATAGAATACAGCATGGCTTATATTGTACCATATGTCCAGCCCATTAAAAAATTTAAAAGAACAGGACAGATCCTCAGCTGGTGTAACTCGGTGTAGCACCACTCATTTCAGTGGAGCTCCGGTGATCTGGCCCACCTGTTTAATTTTTTTATTTAAATCTACTTTACACATCACATTGGGATCAAAAAAGGAGGGAGTGTTGCGTCAATGTGTGGGCTGCAAGCAGAACAAAAGGGTTTTCTTCAATACGTGCTGAAAATGGAAACTATCATTAACAATGAGGTTCTGAGTGTGAGAGACAACTTATACGGGGGAAAGTGAAGCAGGTCTAGACTAACTCTAGACACAGGAGTCCAATCTCACTTGCTACTCAGAGTTACATGCACACACCAAGGAAAGTCTAGGGAAAGGGAAGGAATTACTTACTAACAATCGCTTCCCGGCTCTCCGAGCTCTGGTCAAGTGAAAAAATTCTCTAACTTTTATCTTACATGTATAACATTTATCCTGAAGAATGACTTACAGAAACATTGTGTCATTCTTGGCACTCAGATGATAGATAGGGATTTTTTGTTTTGTTCATGTGGTTGACATGCCAATAAACACATCTGATAAACAGAAAAATAAGAGCAATTCTGGAGTGGCTATTCCCCTATGTCTATGTAATATATAGGAATTATTTCATCCAGCACTAAAACACAGCCACCTCTGGGGCAGAATGCAGTAGCTGTTTAACAGTACACAGCAATACTTCACAACAGTTTACAGCACTAGTAAGAAGTGAAGAAAATGAAAACTAATTGAAATTGCAGGTGGAAACTGGGTGGGCAGAAGGTAATTATCCCCATATTGATATTTCCTGAAAGATGCCCTGTAATCAGCTTCTTGCATATGATAGCCTTTAAATTAATAAAATAAAAATCTATGACTACATAAAAATGCTGCTTTTAACATGGAATTCATCTACTCTGTTCCTTTCATTATTTTATAATGAAGAAAGAGGAGTTTGTTCAAAAAACAATATTAAAAGAATATTGTTAATTTAAAAATCACACTATCTGAAATTTTTCTAGCTGCAACAGTTACTATTGTATTTTCTCTCTTTTTCTTCAATGTTTATTTTGTGTATCTGACAGCACTTTGGGTATAGTCAGTTTCACTGTTGCCCCATATGGTCAGTTTCCCATGTTGTTTCTGTGGGTTTTTCACACAGCCACAGGAGAGAGAAAAAGATTTTAAAAATAGGAGAATGTGATTGTGAAATACCAAATATGGTCAGAGGACTTAGGGACAGATGTATTATCCGAAACTACTTTCAACTCTTTTTAAAAAAACTGACTATTTCCAGTTGCCAGAGTCTCTAAATTAAATGTTTATTTGTTGGAAAACATACACTGTGGAAAGTTGTTTACTTCAATAACTTGAAAATGCCAACAGCACACATTCAAATGCATGTGTCTCTTTAAGAAGAAGTTCTGTGGTAGAGGCAGCGTTTGTCTGATGTGGCAGTTCTTTTCTCTGTTCCTATTTAGACGTTTGTTACGGGGGTACAGCAAAAACGACAGCTAATGAAAGAAAAATGAATAAGGATCCACATTATTTTCAGCAGTGAATGTGTGATCTGTTTTTGTATGGGTGAAATGGGGTGTTTCTCAAGCTAGGATTTGAATTCCACATGAAAGTATGAACTCAGCTAAACCCTGCTCACATGCTGGTCCGGGTCCATTTATGTCTTCAGTCTCTTTGTTAATCAGGTGCACTCATGTAAAGAATCTATACTACTTTCACTATAGCCCGGGGTGGTGTTTAATTTTGAAGCTAACCACCAATATTTTTAACAAGTCTTCTATTTCTATTATCTAAAATGCACATATGCTTTGCATGTGACTTTCCATTACATTTTCAATGCCATAAAAATAGACTGCCTGAGTGATTAAATGTACGGTTCCCACTCTCATTCTAAATTTGGGACACTACTTTAAAATCTTGTTAGAAACATTTCTCACTAAAGGAGAATTGAAGGGGGAAAGGACTATGTCTAACTGCAAAGTCGTGATTGTGAAGGAGTCTCCTTTTATTTCAGTCTTCTGCAGAAAGGTGTTTTGTGGCATTGCAGAATGCACTGATTTGCGGCACGTTTCTACATGGCGAAAGCAAACACCCTCATCTGATCACCACTGTATCCTTCAGAGCCCTGAAGATAAAGTATGGAAAATCTATGACTGCAATGTTTTGCCTGTTGCTGCTGCACTCTTTATTAATCAGTCAATGCCTCTCAACAAAGCTCTTTCAGACTCCTCCCCTAGCAGTTAGACCTATAATCAGCTTTACAAAAACAGTTCAGAGATGTATCCTTTGTGCTTCTATGTAATTTACATATACTAAAAAAATCACTGAGCATGCTATTTATAACATGTTATGTGGTATAAAATGCATCATGTTAGCGGGCTGTAATCACAACCAATATTTTAAACAGGCTAAAAAATATGTTAAATTATAAAGTAAATTTCGCTACTAAAACCAAATGAATTAGCTTGTTTCACTATTTCCAGACATAAGTAAAACAAACAAATTGACTCTACTGTATATATGGTACGCCTATTTCTTTGTAATCAAAATGATTGGTGTTTCAATTTGGTAAATATTTATACCCAATACAGAGCCACCTTGTGACAAACTAGCCATCGCTCCAAATAAACAAGCACTAAGTGGGTTTTTAAAAATAACATCCAAGCACCTCAGTGTTTTAAACAATTACTGTAGTGAAAATAATTTTCTGCTGCATTGATAGAAGCGTCACCGGCTGCCATTATCATGCTGCATCAGATCCTAGGCTATCCTATGGCACATATTGATTTACTAGCCTTTCTTTCACCATGTATCGCAAGAGTCCTGTCTCACCTGCATTTTAATCCAGTTGTTTTCATGCCTCTATTGTCTAACCAAAAATTCAGATTCAGTAGAGTTGTCATTGCATCTGACAATTATTGGCCATACTGTACCTAGCCCTTGGGAGGGAAGGTGCATGGACCTTTCCTCCCACTTGTGCACCCTTTACAACACGGATGGGCAAACTACAGCCCGCGGGCTGGATCCAGCCTGTCGGGGCTTCGGATCCAGCCCGTGGGATTGCCACCCCCATGGCGCCGCGGGCCCTGCGCTACTCCCGGAAGTGGCCGTCACCATGTCCCTGCGACCTGTGGGAGAGGAATGGGGAACTGCGGCCAATGGGAGCTTCAGGAGAGGTACCCACAGGTGAAGGCAGCACGCAGAGCCCTGGAGCCTGCCCTGGCCCCAGTGCGCGCCGCTGCCACCCCGAAGCCACTCCAGGTAAGCGGCACTGGGCCGGAGCCCACATCCCGAACCCCTCCTGCACCCCAACACCCTGTCCTCAGCCCCCTCCCGCACTCCTCCCTGCATCCCTGCCCTGAGCCCCCTCCAGCACTCCGTACCCACTCCTGCACCTCAACCCCATTCCAAGCCCCTCGTTCACCCCACACCCTCCTCTGCCCCAACCCCTTGCCCTGAGCCTCTTCCTGCCCACTTCACCCCCTCCCACATCCGCACTCCCTCCTGCACCCCAATTTCCTGCCCCAGCCCTACATTCATGGCTCTGCATGCAATTTCCCCTCCCAGACATGGCCCTCGGGCCAAAAAGTTTGCCCACTCCTGCTTTAAAACCAACGCAGTCCCTGCACAGCAGGGTCTGCAGATCCCAGATTATCAGATCTCCGGGTCAACTGCACAAAGGTTCTTGAAACAAGAAAGGTTCTTCAATTAAGTGCTTAAGTGAAGGTTTATTTTGAAGAAGTTCTATGGAAAAAATACTGAGGGCAAGTGGATACAAAAGACAAGGGGAACAGTGATGGGACCATATCCCAGGTGTTCCTCTCAGTCTCAGGCTGGGGGCAAGGCTTAAAATGAACTGCGCTACACAGCTATGTAGAAAAAGCAGGCAGGCCAAATGCAGATTGATCACTGATGTGGGGGTGTTATAGGTAAACCCTCTGTCTGAGCCCTAAAACATTATGAACTAATGAAATCTCATTCTTAATGACAGACCTAATGAGGCTTCTTCAGGACTTGTTGAATTAAGCTTTTGTTGGGAGGGTCCCAGAACCTGGGATTCAGCCCGAGCCCAAATGACTACACTGCAATTTATAGCCATGCAAGCCTGAGTCAGCAGACACAGACCAGTCACGGGATGTTCTGTTGCAGAGTAGACATACCCATGGTGACATATGATCATCCTATAAAAGAGAGGTCACCACACCATGAGAAGCTGAAACGAAGATGATTTTGGAGGTGACCCAATTAACTTGTGCACTGGGCAATGATGATAGGACCCCAATTTCTAAGACAGGCATTCGTAAATCACCGGGGCCATATATTTTGCGTGGAACTAACTATAAAGTGACAAAAGTGGTCATGGTCATGAAGTGCATTATGATCTGCAAAATCTTGTTGGTCAGGTTTTGGGATTTCCATAACTAAAACCAAACTATGACTGGTTTAGATATGGGTTTCCATATTTGGATAAGTGGCTCAGNCTAAAACCAAACTATGACTGGTTTAGATATGGGTTTCCATATTTGGATAAGTGGCTCAGGTTTTGTCCGATCTCCAGTTTGAATTTATTCTACCTTCAGCTTCTTAGCACAAGGTTTGGTCAAGAAGGAAGAAGGAAAGCTAGAGGACAATGAGTCTTTCAAGTGGTGGCAAAAACCAAAAACAAAACAAAAAAAGTTTCTCTCTCTGTCTGCTTTTATATCACACCCNACTGGTTTAGATATGGGTTTCCATATTTGGATAAGTGGCTCAGGTTTTGTCCGATCTCCAGTTTGAATTTATTCTACCTTCAGCTTCTTAGCACAAGGTTGGTCAAGAAGGAAGAAGGAAAGCTAGAGGACAATGAGTCTTTCAAGTGGCAAAAAACAAAAACAAAACAAAAAAAGTCTCTCTCTCTCTCTCTCTCTGCTTTTATATCACACCCATCACCATGGTGTGTGAATGTCTGGTAAATGAATGTGACTAGTCAGGGGGTAAATGCTCAGGGATTTACTTTCACTCTGTGGCATACACCAGTGGCTCTCAACCTTTCCAGATTACTGTACCCCTTTCAGGAGTCGAGTTGTCTTGCATACCCACAAGTTACACCATTTAAAAACTAGTTGCTTACAAATAGAGCAAAATAAACAAGTCATTGTCTGGATGAAATTTTAGTTTGTACTGATGCTTTCTATGTAGCCTGTTGTAAAACTAGGCAAATATCTGGATGAGTTGATGTAGCCCCTGGAAGACCTCTGCTTACCCTCAGGGGTACATGTACCCCTGGTTGCGAACCACTGGTATACACAATGGAATGTGTTCTTATCTAGAAATTGAATTCTGAGAAATTCCCATCAGGTAAAATGGATCAAGCAAAGTCTGCAGAACTCTCTCTCCGCAACTGCGTCTTCATCTTTGATTTTTGATCATGATGATGATGCTGTGAAGTAGGTCAACTGAAATCAGTATCATTCTACGAACTGGCAGCAAAGAGTGCTACAGAGTTATGAAGCCAGCTCCCACGCCTTTGGAGACTGAGGGTATGTCTACAAAAACCCACAGCTGGCCCTTGCCAGCTAATTCGGGCTCATGTGACTCAGGACCTTCCCACCTCACAGGGTTCTAGAGGTTCTAGAGGCCAGGTTCCAGCCCAAGCCCAGAAGTTTACATTGCAATGAAACAGCCCCCCAGTCTGAGCCCCACGAGCCCGAATCAACTGGCACAGGCCAGCCGCAGGTGTCTAACTGCAGGGAAGACGTACCCTTAGTCTGTCTGCATCATGTCTACCTTCCTACTTTCTCAATGTCTGACAATCTCAAGTGAGCTCCCGGACCAACTGAACAATTCTGTTATGTTGAGCAGCTTTACATCACATTTTTGTTTTCAGACAAAAGGAGTTTCACGTTAATCTCTTCATTTATTTATGAATGAACCAGAACACTGGCAGACACAATGCCAACCATGATTTTTCAACCATAGCCTCCAGTTTTTCAACCTCTGGGTGTCACAGTTTTGAAGCTAAAGGCATTTTAATGATAATAGAAAAGAGAGTAACACAGATGGTTTATTGCAGACATACTTTTCTGAGAGAATGTTTTGCTATCATCACATAAAGAGAGAGATCAAAAATTCTGAAAGTGACTAAAGATTCTATTTAAATCAGTTCCAAAATTGCTTTTGGTTAGTGAAAGGCCCTTATCTAAACCCTGGATCTGAATAGCCTAGAACTTGTGGAAGTTTGAATTTGGTTTCGAATTTTGCAGCTTGGGCCCATTTCTACTTCTGCTGCAAACTCATTATGCAAGTCTTGATTATACTTTACATGAGCATTCAGTATTATCTCCACACTACTTCTGGGCTGTATGAAAGGAAATGTGGAAACAGGATTTTTCCCAGGGGATGAGCAACATTACATGTAACATGCTCCATATATCTGTATTCAGTGGAATGGCATGCCATATACAAAACAGTATTAGCAAATCTCATTGGACAAGCCTGGAAACCACAACAGACACTGGCAATCATAGAGACAGTGCTGAAGTGCAGCTGCGCACATTATCCTTGCCCTTTGTACTGTTATGTTGAATTCTGACAAGAAACTGACCTTCGGTAGGTTTCTTTGGATTGATACAGTTAAAAGATTTTTTTCTGGTCTTTTCTTTATTAACAAAGTAGTTTTTAATATACAACATATTGTTTTGAGAAAGACTTAGAACACCAGGCTGATACACTTTGATTGGCACTCTTGGGAAGTTGAAGTCAATAATTTGGTAGCAGATTAAAATATTCACTTCTCTAGGATACTTCTGAAACACTGAACAAGGTTCTTCAGGCACAGAGAAGTTCGCAATATCCTCTATGCTTTTTTTTGTTCTAGCCAGACAAAACCCAAACCTCCCCTGTTTATGAGAAGCCTTTCAGACATCTGCAAGCTCTACCCGCTAGACATGCAAACCAGCTCCCCGCGAAATAAACCAACTAAGCTAGAGGTCTGCTCTGATACTATCTAAAGAAATAGGTTTAGGCTAATGCCTTTCACTAGCTTAACAAACTAACAATGCCATGAGACAAACTTTCAATAGCAATATTAATAATGGATGATTCAGGAATTAAATGAAGTTCGCCTCTTTGTGTTGTGTGACTAACACAGGTGCCATCTACATTTCAAAAAATAAACAAAGTGCTGCAAGCCTACCGAGTGCATGCTGGATGAGATCACTCAGTCCCCAGTGGTTTGTTGGGGGTTTTAAAAGTTAAATCTCTCCTGTAATTTGCTTCAAATTTCCAGTGTGTTTGTACAGCAAATAAAAGCTCAAAATTCAGGGAGCTCTCAAACCTCTCTCCCGCCCCCCGAAAATGGCACTGTGCGTGCATGCATAGGTGTGTGGGTCTATATCCCTTTTATTTACTTATTTATTTTAGACTGTGGTTCACTGCAGCAGGTGACTATGTCATCTATTGCTTCAGAGAGCTGTCCAAACTGTTAGCACCTACTACAGTTGGCCTGCATCCTCCTTCGTGCCTTCAGATTTCCTCTTAGTTTTAAGCGCAGTTAACACTCCTTCTTCAGCCCCCTCTCATCTAACCTCCCTTGCCACTTCCCCCCTTCTGCACTCACCCCTTCTCTCTCGCTTTCTCTCTCTCTCTCTCTCAGGAGCAAATGCTAACAGGATTTATATTCAGAAGCTTGTCACATGACAGACATCTATTTTTCATTTGTCAGATTGGCCAGAATTGAAGCAACAGCCATGTTAGTGTGACAATCAACTTGTGCAGATCCTTGGCCTTAAACTGTCTGCAGGAGAAAGTGGGATCTCTCAAACACACTTAAAAGTTATTTAATTAAAAAAATATATTCAGCATCAGATGCTAGGGACTACATCTCTCCATCCCCATTAAATATATTCTCGTAAGAGCCGGAACAAGACACAGCAGGGGTACAACGGCGAGCACATTGGGAAATCAGTAGTCGTATAACAATGTCTTCTCTTTTTTAAAGAAATCTGTCTGTAAAAAGAAAACTGAGGGTGGCTAAGGCTTTATCTTCCACTAAAGAGCTAAAAATTTACACGCGCTGCCACTTCAGATAGGACCTACCATGTTTAATATATTCTGGTTTATATTTTTCCTAGATAAATCAATAACAGGCAGCCATTCCCCAAGGTGAAAATATACATTAAGAGGAAAAGACACCAGGCTAGACAACCTTCCAGTTATTTGTGTAAAAAAAAGGCAGGGAGGCTTTTGTGCTTGCTTGCTGTACGCGTAGGTGGATTATATCTCTGGTGAAACATCAGCAGACAATGTAACAGTGTTAGAGCAGCCAAATGACACTCCTCCCTGTTTGATAACACAATACTTACTTTTCCATTATTGATTCTTCCACATAAGTGGCTTGTATAGAACATAACATGCTGCTTAGATTATGCTCCACAGTGTTTGAAACAGAGCGAACCCAGTAAGCAAAAGGTTCCCAGCTGCATAAACAATCATGCCCTGCTTACTGCCTGATATGATATAAGGATGAAACAGCTGTATTAGCCTTGGCAGAAAATTATTTCAGACACAACTACACTTGATTTATGTAGTAGATCCATGAGCATAAAGCTTGATATGAATTTCTACAGCCTCAGATGCTTGGACTTACTGTATATATTTTCACTGCTACATGAAGGCAGGCTAATGGATAGAAAATAGCAACAGCCTGGGACTGGATGTTTCCCCCTGGCATCATACACTTTAGTAGCTTCATTTAAGACATGCTGGTCATTTTTTCCACTTCTTTGGTACCGAGATGTAGGGCAACCCCTTTCCCAGGGAGGAAAGGGACTTAGAGGATTTTTAAGATTCTGAGAGATGCAAACCAGTGAAGCAAAATTAATGACTTCAGTTTTATTTAGACTGAGGCAGATTTGGATTGTGTGAGTTCTATCACTCTATAACCCATTAAGGACCTAGCGTCTCAACATTCCATTCCATTCCCCCTCCCACCCTCTGCCCTTGCAGTTGCATTACGCTCACTAAATGATTTAGCACCCTATTTTCAAAGACAGCCAGTAAAACAGTGAAGCCAAACTTCCTAATGTTCCTAGCCAGCTTTTCAAGTTTTATGAGTCTGGTGGCCCATGTTCATGGAGAAGACAGTCCTTTCTGATATGCTATTGTCCCTGAGACCACAGTGAAGTAGCTGATTATTAATATTGCATTTCAGAGTGTATACCTTATGTAACACACCGCTTAAGAAAATTGTTCTAATATGCTATTGGGGAACAAAAGTACTAGTATTCATACCATTACAGTCATGAGGGATAAAGCTAAGTTGGCATATATGGGTCAATTCCGGTGATCTGTGGAAGGCATTCAGATACCAGTAACAAGCATGATATAAAAGCTTAAACAGAGAGAGAGGCATGAGAACTCAAAGGTCCCAGCTGTGAAGAGGCCATGCAGAGGGACTCCATTCCCAGTGCGTGCTGCTTGTTTATATGGCTGTTTATATGGCTAACCAGAATATAGAGTTATAGAATAGCAAATATTTTTTAAAATAAACAAGATCTTTGGAACACGTATCAACCCTTATGTTTCAGGACTTAAGCCAAATGCCACTGTGGATAAGAAGGCTACTTTCCTGGGGTCAAGTTATCCACAACTGTCTAGTTCAGGGTTTCTTCCACTGAAGCAGCTGGTACTGGCCACACACTGAGATTAAATACTGAACTCGATGGACCAATGGTCTGACCCAGCATGGCAATTCCTATAGTCCCTGTGCAAAGCCCATTTAGCCAGACTTTGTGCAGGGTTCAGGATTTAATTCCAATACTTTAATAAGTTGAGACATGTGTTTAATGGTTAGGACAGACCTAGCAGTCAGGATTCCAGGGCTTTATCCCCAGCTCTGCCATTTCGTTTCCATGTGACCTTGGGCAGGTCACCAAACCACACAGCCCCTCAGTTTAGCAGTCTGTAATATGGGTACAATAATATTTGTCTCCTAAACTGAGATATTCTAACTCTTAAGAAATGTGAAGTGCTTTGAGAGCCTCAGATAAACAGTGCACTATAAAGTCAATGGATTAAATGTTTAGAATAATGAAATGTGAACTATTCTCTTCAAGTATCAGGGGGTAGCCGTGTTAGTCTGTATCTACAAAAACAACAAAGAGTCTGGTGGCACCTTAAAGACTAACAGATACCTTAAGTTACTTTTTAAACCGTTTTTGTCCTCCCCCCCAAAATAAGGTTTCTAAACAAAGTTCCTAATCCCTTTTTGGTTATCCTTTCTTGCCAATTTTACTTTATTTGCAAGAATAGGAGAGCAATGCAATTGGAAACCAATAAAAGCCATAGTGTACTATATGTGTGTACAAAACCCACCAGTTTACAATCTGCAAAAGCCTCCATTCAGAAAGGAAAGCAACCTGCCACACAGTGCAAAAGCAATCCATTTTGATAAAGCGCATGCCTTTGTGAATCATAAGCAGACTTTCTACAAAACTGTCTCTCTTTTTCTCCTGATTCCCTGCAGACATGTGTAATTTTCACTGCCTGTCAGTTTATCAAAAAGACCAGAGCATCAAATTTCAGCTCTGGATTGTCAGGTCTGATCCCTATTTCCTTTCAAATTCCAAAATACTGACACATTGATTGGAGTTCATAGTGTCAGACAACAGCACTTAAGAGACATTTTTGCTAAAATATAGCTCCTGATCTATCTTTTATGTGCTTTTCCCCCTTTTGGAGCCTCAAGAGTATTGATCTGTGACTCATTTATATATGATTTTCACAAAGTAGCGGGCAATTCGCTCACACAAAACAGTTCTTTTGTATAACCTTTTAAAAGGGGGCCCATCAAAGGGGATGAATCTAGCTTATTTAGTTTGCTGAGACGTCCCCCTAATGTTTCCCAGAATTGACTCTGTATCTCCAAGTTCCCAACTGCTAGCTAGAAAGATATAAAACAAGAGGTACACAGAGTGCTCACTGAATAGTGAAGCTTAGTTCAGTATATTAGCACAGTGTGAAAGTTGGGATTCCACAGCAAACAAGATTTATACACTGACAGGATTAAAAAATAGTTACATCTGCATTCTTTTTTAGTAAATGCTTATCATAGCAGATCTTCACTTTCAGGTTTCACTTGATAAGAATGGCACCTATATAAGGATTTAAGTCTGGGACCGAATCCCAGCATCCTCCTCCTTCAGACATGAATAGTAATCTTTGATCCACAAGAAGTCATCCTGTCTCCTCAGCAGTGGCAGACACTTGTTCATGTCTCGCTTTTCTAAAAATGCTGCTGGTAGTGTATCCTTTCTTGCTGGGGATCTAAGGATTTTGTTGAAAACTGCATACGGCTCATATTTCATAGGTACTAGCAGCGTCTGGGGCAGAACTGCTGTAGCTGCACTAATTGCATAAAAATGGATTTTGAAGCACTCTAATTCATAAGCATGTATGTTGCAATTTAATGTAAATGGTTAATTTTGTTCGCTCTCAAGTGTGGAAGCCAAAGGACTCTACAGCGTTTCTCTAAAGAACTCTTCAATTAGTGGGATCCTACTATTGTTAACTAAATTATCCACTCTAAGTAAGTCTGCTTTCCCTTTTGGGCGATTGTGTGCACTTATTCTACATTCTTTATTTTCTACACATTTAACAATAAATATGGCCAGCCTAAGAGAAATGGAAGATTTCTAGCCACCTTGCCCTCCTGGGACACACATTTTCTTATCCTGGCCATTTAAGTCAAGCACCCTCCTGGGGCATCTTCTGCATATATAACATTTGCTCACAACCTTGGAAGTCAGAACAACTGACTACTCCTTGAGTGGCTACCAAGGGAGCACAAAGGGAAATATCTGTTCTATCATACTTCTAGTTGGGCCTCTCCTGCCTCCAAGACCTGGAATCCCAAGGCTGCTCTCAAACTCTGGTCACACATGGGAGAAAGCGAGCTTTGAAAAGATAAATGTTATCTGAATTAATAGGACCAAAACTTCAGGAAGTAGTTTAATAAAATGTGACAGGCAAAGGAGCAAAAAAGTGAATGGGAAGTTTTGCTACAATTGAAGTAGGACAAGAGATCATCTCATAATTCCTGACTTTAAAACAAAATCTGATTTACCTGAGTTCATGTAAAAACTGCTTATTTTTATTTAACAAATCTTCAGATTCACAAATTATATGGGAAACAAACCTGATTGCTCTCACGTGATCAAAGCTTCTGTGTCTAGATATACGGAAAAGTCATAATTCCCACTTATCCCCCGCACTTTTTACTATGCATGAATTTTATTCACTCTTCATATTAATAAAGAATGTTTAACTTCGGAGGGCTACCCAGTATAAACATAAATTGAAAAATATATAGAGCACCTCAGAGACAATGTTCCAGTTAGTAAACCCTAAATCCTAAAAAGCAGAAACATCTTTGTCAAACATCTCAACTACAGAAGGATAGAGACGTCCTGTTCAAACATACTGAACAGCTACACTGATGGAAACACAATAGACTGAATACTAGATTAAGAAACTGTAAGAGAGAAGTGATTTACTTAAAGAATATATAGGAGACAAATGTCAAAGCAGAGTGAATCCTAGTTAGTTCTGAAGTATAAACTTCTTTTTTCTATAAAAACATGCCAAGTGTACACTAACCAAATCAGTAGATGTTGCCATTTTACCAATTTTATTTAATGGAATGCCTGTGTTTAGGCTTTAATATCACATTAATATTCTGGATAGAATCAATGTATTCAACAACAAAGGCAAGACAAGTTGAATGTTTAACCACAAATAAGCATAAAATATATCCTTTAAAAAAATAATACAGCAGCATACTAGAAGGAAAGTGCTGTTTTTCTCTAGCAGGTACAAAGGAGGCTGCAAAAGTTATTGTGGATAAAACATTCCTTCCACTTTCCACTGTACTGTTTGTTATATATTTGTTTAAAAATGCTCTTTTCTAAAATGTAGCTTCTATTTGAATACTGAATGAAAGAACAAACAGATGAGTAATAATACAGCATGTCATTAGGTTATTCATTTCTCATGGATTCCTCATTATCTTTATCTCAGTAAATTATCTAAAAGACACTTTCCCAAACATATCAGTTCAACTGAATGAAAAATCAGATATGAAAATTTCAAAATGACTACTTATTTGTACCACAGTAGCACCTAGTGTCCCCAGTCAAGATCAGGGCCCCACTGTCCAAGGCACAGTACAAGTACATAAGAGAGACAATCCATGTCCTAAAGACCTTAAAATCTAATTAGACAAGACTGAGGAGAAACAGAAGTACAGAGAGGTGAAGCGACTTGCCCAAAGTCACTGAGCAGGCCAGAAGCAGGAACCAAACTCAGGTAACCTGATTCCCAGCCCAGTAGCCTAACCACTGGCCACACTTGGCCTACATTATGCAAGCAGTTAGAGATGGCCAGGGATTTTTCAATGAATAATTTGTTCATACAAAACAGATTTGACTACCCCAAAATGTCATGATACAGGGTCAGGTTTGACAAATTTTCTGCCTTGAAAACACATCAGGAAAAAAAAATTGAAATTGTCTAGATGTTTTGTTTTGACATTTTCTATACAAAAAAGTGTGGTCTTACAGGTCAAAATGACTTTTTTTTTCAAAATTTAAATTAATTAGACTGAAAAAATGTAAAAAAAAAAGAAAAATGTCAAAATCAAAACCAAATGTTTCAATTGACCCAAAATGGAAAAAAAATGGGCTTTTGGTTTGTGAATATTTTTGAGATTTTGACTTTTTGTCCTAGACAGGAAAAATGTCAAACTCTTGAAAATATTAGTGAGATAGAAATTCCTAGCTCTAAGGGTAACATCTTCACAGATTAGTTTTGACACCGCTTTCCATGTGGAGAAACATTGGCACCATGGTGAAATGTATAGATATATTAAGAACATTAAGGACTACATGTCCAAAATTTGCTACAAGTTGCACCTATATGCACTAAGCCCTGGAAAAATATGCATTTTCATGTGCAAATAAGGACTGAGAAGCAAATTGGCTGTTTTACTGTGAAGTTTCCTACTCCACTTTTGCAAAAACTAGGTAACCACTGCACCCAACTTCTAAGATTTAACCCTCACTGTGCAATGAAACAGGTTATCTTCAGCTGAGAAGTACTTTTATATCAGATTTCACAAAGTGCTCGTCTGAAGCAGGCAAATGCTGTCAAGGAGGCCAGGTAGGTAGTACTTAGATGACTAACTGATCTGTGGACAGAATCTGGTGGATCTAGATGTTTAAATGGTGAATGTGAGCCACTCTTCAAATTCTGTCCCAGTGTGTTTTTGTGTTTGGAGTGGGGGTTCTGCAAAAGATATTCAAAGATCAGCCAGTGTTTATTCTCCATTATGTCTTCATGAACCCCTTACAGCTAAGTCTGGAGGCAGCCAATGAGTAGGGCCGCCCTGGGCGGGGGGAGGCAAGTGGGGCAATTTTCCCCAGGCCCTGCAGGGGCCCCCACGAGAATATAGTATTCTATAGTATTGCAACTTTTTTTTATAGAAGGGGCCCCCAAAATTGCTTTGCCCCAGGCCCCCTGAATCCTCTGGGCGGCCCTGCCAATGAGAGGAGACAATGAAAATCTCCCATGCTGGGCATTTCACTGCACTTGGGCTTGGAATCTCCCATCAGTGCAGAAAATCATACACATGCTGTGCTCTGAGCTAGAGAGGTCCCTTAGTGGGTGAAGCATAAGCAAGATGAATGTGAGCTGGTAAGTATGAAAGAGTCAGATATCATTTCTTAGAGGTCGGAGGGAGTTGGAGGGACACATGAAGCAACATTTGTTCAGTTTTATAAATAGGAATAATACAAAGGTTTAAAAAATAAAAAATGTTTTGGGATTTGTTTAACAATATTTTTTAAAAACAATATTATAGTTGTACCGAATTACCCACACAGACAATCCCATGTCCTGAACTTTGTTGGACTCACCCCTTTGAGGCTCATTTTCTTCTTGCTGCCGTTATCTGTCATGGATCTCCCTTTAACTGCAGGCCCACACTGTCATTTGTAAAGTGGTTAAGAACATAAGTCCAAGGTTTAAGGACACCCCACAGTGGATCAGACCAATGGCCCATGTAGCCCAGTATCCGGTCTTCTGACAGTGGCCAATGCCAGATGCTTCAGAGGGAGCTAACAGACCAGGGCAATTTATAGAGTGATCCATCCCCAGTTGTACAGTCCCAGCTTCTAGCAGTCAAAGGTTTAAGGACACCCAGTGCATGGGGTTGCATCTTGGCTAATGGACCTATCCTCCATGAACTTACTCTTTTTGAAGCCAGTTATACTTCTGACTTTCACAACATCCCCTGGAAATGAATTCCGGAGGTTGACTGTGCGTTATATGAAGTAATACTCCCTTATGTTTGTTTTAAATCTGCTGCTTATGAATTTCATTGGGTTATCCCGGTTCATGTGTTATGTGAATGAGTAAATAACACTTTCTTATTCACTTTCTCCACACCAGTCATGATTTAATAGTCCTCTATCATATCCCTCATTAGTAGTCTCTTTTCCAGTCCCAGTATTTTGAATTTTTCCTCTTATGGAAGCTAATAAATCTTTTTTGAGATGGGGCTACCAGAACTGCATGCAATATTCAAGGTGTGGGCATACACATACATAGTGGCATTATAATATTTTCTGTCTTATTATCTATATCTTTCCTAATAGCTCATAACATTCTGTTAGGTTTTTTGACTGCTGCTGCACATTGAGCAGATGTTTTCAGAGAACTAGCCACAATGACTCCATGGCTTCTTTTTTGAATGGTTACAGCTAATTTAGACCCCATCATTTTGTATGTATGGTTGGAATTACGCTTTCCGATGTGCCTTACTTTGCATTTATCAACACTGAATTTCACCTGCCATTTTCTTGCTCAGTCACCCAGTTTTGTGAGATCCCTTTGTAACTCTACTCCGTCTGCTTTGGACGTAACTAACTTGAATAATTTTGAATCATCTGCAAATTTTGCCACCTCACTATTTACCCCTTTTTCCAGATCATTGATGAATATGTTGACTAGCACTGGTCCCAACAGAGACCTCTGGGGGACACCACTATTTACCTCTCTCCATTCTGAAAACTGACCATTTATTCTTACCCTTTGTTTTCCATCTTTTACCAGTTATTGATCCATGAGAGGACCTTCCCTCTTATCCCAAGACTCCTTACAGTACTTACGAGCCTTTAGTGGGTGCCTTCTCAAAGGCTTTCTGAAAGTCCAAGTACCCTATATGTACAGGATCACGAATGACCACATTTGTTGACCCCCTCAAAGAATTCTAATAGATTGGTGAGGCATCATTTCCCTTTACAAAAAACAATTTACGTGATGCTGAAGTTAGGCTTACCAGCCTGTAATTGCCAGGATCGCCTCTGGAGACTTTAAAAAAATTGGCATCACATTAACTCTTTGACAGTCATCTGGGTGATTTAAGTTACATACCACAGATAATAGTTCTGCAATTTCATATTCAAGCTCCTTCAGAAGCCTTGGGTGAATAACATACGGTCCTGGTGACTTTGATCTCAGAGTGATGAGTGCAGGATCAGCAAGCAGGCCCACACTCTGTAGCTTCCTTTTCTCCAATGCAGAGGGGGCACTGAATATTTTCTGATCTGACGAATCCCATTCCCACTGAAGTCAATGGCAAAACTTGTATTGACTTCAATGAGGCCAGCATTTGGCCCATATGTCTCTACAAACATGGACAGGAATAAGGAAACTTGTGACACAAAGGCTTCAGTGCTAAAAGAAAAGAATGACCTGTTTGCAGAAGAGGAGGCAATGGTACCGTTATATGAGCTACCCACCCAAACCAATCATAATTTGGCACCAAAGCCTTATTGAAAACAGCCAGTGAACTGGGGAAGTGGGCACAATGCCATCCAAACAGATGGGCCAGGGTCTATGCAGCCAACAGACCACGTATGTGCGTCAAGTCAGGGTGCTAAGGGCAGGATTCCCAGCTGGGAATATCCACATGGCTGCCTGTCCTGAGCACGCCTTTCGACAAGGAAATAATATTCAGTTACTGATCCAGCTCTGGTCTGGATTAGCTTCCAAGAATAAAAAACAGCTCCCATGACCACTTTGGACTGGGGAGAGTGGTATGTGAGGAACAGAAAGAGGCATTTCCCTGCCTCCTATTTTGTCTCTCTCTGGAAGGCCGCTCCCTCGAAAACTTCTGCACCCTGGCTAGCTTTCAATTGGACAGGCAATAAGGGAGCAGGTCATCTGGGGTGGGGAGGAAGAGTTTGTATGCCTTTAAGGGACAACAGTTTGAGTAAAGGTTATTATTTAAACAGCAACTAAAATTGCCACCAATAATTCTCTTTTTTTTACTTGGCTGCTTGGTTTATGGAATATTTTGACTAATTCATTGTTTGGAATGCACTACAGGGATCATGACTTCGGTAATTGTCTTTCTGGGATCCTCACAGCAACCAATGAACTGGGAGAATAGTGGTAGGGTTGGGAAATATGTGCTTACAAAAAGTTCACAAGTCAAGCATCATTCAAAGTGAATCCGAACATTCTGTGATGAAACTCTGCCCTAATTTACACTCCTGGTAAACCCCAGGATAGTCAAGGTTACTTGGGGGTAAATTAGTGCAGAATCTGGACCTATGGGTTCAATTCAAAAAGGCTTACTTACATTTAATTTGGTTTTTAGGCCATCTGTCACCCCAGTGAAAAGAATATAGTAAATAACATCTGGACATTTATCTCATTATACATAATACAAAATCCACAATCAGGGCCACTTACACTGATAGAATACTATTTTGCATTTACACAGCACAGTACTCTTCATTTTCATAAGTGTGAACTAACCAATTCTCATCTCACCTCTGTGAGGTGAAGTAGTAGTATTATCCCCCGATTACACACACAGAAACTGAGGCACAAACAGGTTAAAGTGATTTGTCCTTAGTGACTGAAAGAGATGGTGATAGATCCAGAATTAGAACTAAGGAGTTTCTGGCTCCCCGTTTTATGATCAGACCACAAAAATTCAAACATTTCTCATAGATTCATAGCTTTTAAGGCCAGAAGGAACAATTATGGTCTGATCTCCTACATAACACAGGCCTCAGAAAATATTCAGAAAGGGAGCAGTTACTGTGAAACCTCCAGAGTTTGGCTGACAGTGAAATTCACAAGGGTTAGAGCAATGGGCTGGCTGGGTAGGAGAGCATGGCTGTGCAGGGGAGGAGGCAGTCTGGAAGGGAGAAGGTGTTTGCACAGGGTTGCTGATATATCCTCATCCTTTCCCAGGTTCATGGAACATAAACCTTGTAGCTAGGCTCAGTCTGAGTGGGTTTGAGCTTTGATGCCCGTTTCACACACCTCTAACATTAATGCTGGGTGCCTTCAAGAGACACTGCTGCAGGTGCAGTCAACAGACGCAGTAGCTGAGCTGAAGTTCCATAGTTATAAAAGGGAAGGGGCTGCCAGCATAGAGCTCACTGTTAGGTCCTGAGTCTACGGAATTCACTTCCTGCTTTGGTCAGTAATAGCCAGAATTTGTCAACCCTCAGACATGTTGCAAGGCCAATCTTTTCTCCCTGGCCTGCAGGGAGTTAGGAGAAGAGTGATTTGGGGGACTCTAGGAATTGGTACTGTACATGAACCCTCATTCATGCGAAGAGTCAAGCTTAGTCGTTCAAGCTATATACTAACTGCAATCTTTCCTCCTGACAGGCACCATTTGTCCAATACAACACCACAGGAAGGATTTGAAGCTTCACCTTTATGCCTCAGCAGTAATTCAGCATTTGTGTTTGTGCAGCACACATTTCCATATCCTGATGGCTAATTATTATTCACTGTGAGGTACCAGAGGAAGAATGTTTCTTTTAGCACACCTAGAATTTTTCATCAGTGCCAACCTACTTTACAGAACTTGTTTTCTGACCAAAATATTAAGCAAGAAATATAAACAGAATGCCAGCTCTTTCATACAAGTATGATCCCACCCTCTTTAAACATGCATTTGATGGAGCAGTTAAAAGTAGCATGTTTTTGGATTTGCCTTTCCATCTACTGTCCTGCATACAGAACACAGCATGTTCTGCAGCCCACCAAAAACAAGAAAAGCCTGTTGTGTTGTATCTCATTTCTATGTAAAATTAATGAAAATAATAAAGGCAATGCACTTCCCATTCATAATGAATACCCATGTCAAACTATACCAACCTTTTCAGACACCTCCTCTAGAGGGCTTTTTAAATGAGGTCAACAGCACACATTGTTCTCAAATCAAATGTAAAGCTAACAGCACAGAATAACAGAGCCTGTCCATGGGGGCAAAGGACAGTAACAAGTCTTTCTTTATTCTGATGATGAAAAACAACGCAGAATACTACATACTACCCCTGTGTTTGCATCAGACATAGATTTCACAGACTGAGCAGGTTATAGAGAGGAGACAGGACCGTGAGCAGAGATGCACAGTCCCCATTAACAATGCTGAAAGATCAATGCTAGCTAAGCATCAGAATGACAACCCCATATGTCAGATTCAGTAGGACCAAGAGCCTGTGCCTCCCTAGAAAGAACATCGTTCCAGAGAGGAGACTGAAGGAATCGGGTGAAATGCTCAGATCCCCCCGCCCAGAAGCCAATATCTGAGAGTCCCATCTTAACAGTAAGTGGCACCAGCAAGGCCCTTGTAATGGGAATGGGAAGAAGCTGCTCCAGTCCTGTGGCCCTATGAAATGGAACTATCTGAACAGCTGGTGCTTTGTTTTCCCGGTTGGATGCAGATCAGATCAGCATAGCTTCTCATTTAAATATTATACACTTTTTTTCTAGTCCACACAGTTTCATGGCTGTGAGGTGGAAGTAGGTGACCAAACAGCAAATGTGAAAAATTGGGACAGGGGATGGGGGGGTAATAGGAGCCTATATAAGAAAAAGACCCAAAAATCAGGACTGTCCCTATAAAATCAGGACATCTGGTCATCGTGGAAGCAATACAGAGCCCAGCAAATGCATCCAGCATTGCAGGGGTAGTTGTTCCTGTGGTTAAAACAGGGCTGGGTGCTGTCTGTTTTGATCCTTTAATACAAGTGCTTTGTTGTATAGGAAGGAGTGATTTCCTTGCTGAGAGAGTGTTTGTAGTGTAGCATTTTGGTGGCTTCCTGAAGCAATAGCATCCACTGCTTAACCTTTCAATAACTCCCCCATTCCTCTTTATGCCCTGGGAGGTGTGGTACTTCAACCTCATTTCTGAGATTCTATGTGAAGTAATACATATGGAAGCCTGATTCAGATTCCTCTGGATCTATGACAGAGTCCTTCTTCATATATTATCATGTATCCACAATAAACATACCTCAGCACAGGCCGTTTCATAGCCTCTCTTTAGGACACTTCCTAGCCTCTTGTTTACTGAGTCCTTAACTGCAATAGCTCTCTGTACAGAGAAAACGGGCTTTATGGCCAGAGAAGAGATCTTATGGGATAGAGCAAAATGTATCCCTCCTAGCTTTGGAGATCTTCTATAACTTGTGGCAAATTTTGTTACAGTTTTTTTGGACAGGGATTAAGCTATTCAGAATCAATAATCTGTACCAATGTTTCTGGGATTGCCAAGACAATATCCCTTTTATATTTTGCTCCATTTAAAAGGGTTTCTTTTAGCTATTAGTATTGTTTATTTGTTGTATTTTAGTAGTACCAAGAGACCGCAGGCAAGATCAGGATGCTATTGTGCTAAGCATTACAGAGACTGTCCCCGCCTGAATCTACACTCTAAATAGAAGAGAGAGACAATGGGTGGGGAAAAGGAAGCATTACTGTCCTCATATTTTTTTAACAGATGGGGCATTGAGGAAAATTCAGATGATGTGACTTTACAAAGGTCCCATGGGAAGCTTGTGGCAGAGGCAGGTCTCTTGTGCTAATCTGATTGAGCACAGATCTCTTGAGCATCAGTCCAATAACTTAACAAAAGGATAATCTTTCCCCTTCTGAAGTTATCTACTCCCTGATCATCTTCATCCTTGGTAGTCTGGATTTATTAATTTTAACAATGAATTACCAGTTAACAATAGGTTTCAGAGTAGCAGCCGTGTTAGTCTGTATCCACAAAAAGAACAGGAGTATTTGTGGCACCTTAGAGACTAACAAATTTATTAGAGCATAAGCTTTCGTGGGCTACAGCCCACTTCTTCGGATGCATCTGAAGAAGTGGGCTGTAGCCCACGAAAGCTTATGCTCTAATAAATTTGTTAGTCCGAAGAAGTGGGCTGTAGCCCACGAAAGCTAATGCTCTAATAAATTTGTTAGTCTCTAAGGTGCCACAAATACTCCTGTTCTTTTTGCAGTTAACAATAGGTTATCAGCATCACATTTAAAAAAAAATCTTACTGCCAGTGCCCAAATCAGTTTTGTATGAGGAAGAGGAAGTCTCTTCTTCCCCCTCCTCCTCCCAAAAGAAATACATCTTGGTGAATGACATTCTCTTCCCTTTACTGCATTACTGAATAGGCAAGTCAGACCAACAAGCCATTGACAGATATATTTTCAAACACAGCTGTAGTCGGTATGCCTGTAAAAATGATGGGCACCCACAAATTCCCACATTGTCTCGAGCCATTTCTCAGTTGGCCCTGAAAAAAGATGTGTCTCCACTTGGAAAGGCAGTGAAAAGAATGAGACAAGTATCTCTTGCTCCTGTAACTCAGAGTCCCGAGGAGCATCCTGAAGGGCTCGGTCTGTAATATCCCAGTTAGATTCTGTTTCAACTATTCATCGGCTGTGTTTGTTTGTGCCGTTTGTTTGAAATCTATGGGAGGGAGAACACAGCCTGAGCTTGGGACGGTGACATTTTAATTTAAATGAGAAAAAACAAATAAACACCAACAGCATGAAAGGGCTTTTTCCTGCACCCCAAACCTCTAAGCATCGTGTCTGTTTGGTTGCACTGACCTCAGGTCTTTCACAGTGACTAATATAGATGAGGATGGGAAATACTTTTTACCTTTCACAAGTTCAACCTAAAATTGAGTTTTAAACTAAACATTACAGTATTCTCCAATTACTTAAGCTGCTATCCATATGCATCATTCAGAAATGGGTGATTCAGCTTCCATCTAAAGATCTGTTAAAATGAAAAATCACTCCTGCTGAACATGCTGAAGTAATGTTTATCCACATTGGCACATCTTAAGGAAATGTACTTGTATGGTACATTTTAGCACATTTAAATCATTCATTAAAAATACACCTACACTATACAAGAACAATAAAATATTGCAAGGGACCTGTAATGGCAAAAAATGACCATTTTCCTCTCATGCGGACATCAGTATTTCCTTAAATACAAGATTCCACAATGAGTAAAGATACTTGATTTTGTCATTTATTATATACATTTGCTATTTATTACACAAGCCACTGTAGACTCAGATACTCTGGTGATCCATCTAGTAAAAATAATTAGGATAGACAGGCAGAAAGACAAGGCCCCGGCAGGGGAAAAAAGCCTCCCGGGGAAGAGGTTGTGACTATGCAAAGTGACCACAACCTCAGTTGCTCTGGGTAGGATTTAGGAATCCAATGTCATCCAACAACTGGTCAGGAACCTGCTGGGAAAGGGGTATGGTTAGGGTAGCTAGGTTATCACTGTTTCAGGCTCTCTCAGGGATTTTAAACCATAGTAATTTAAGTTGAGATTACCTTGCTCTTCTGTTTGTGAAATGCATTAGGCCACTGTCTTTCTCTGAAGCTCACATACAACTCCCTCCCCCCCCACCCTTTTTTAAGCGACAGGAAAGTATTTGATGGGTGAGTTATTTCAAGCAATAATTAATTACATTTGGAGCTAGAGAGGTACATGTATTCTCTAAGATCATATAGTGTAGTGCTGTGTTGTATAATTATACTAGAGATATTTCTTTGCGTTTCTTTGGCATTCAACTGAAAAGCTGCTAATATCCTTGGTTTTTTTCATTTGTACTGATTTTGTTGTAAGAGCAGACTGCCATATGTTCTTCCTTTCAGTTGACTGTAAAATGATGAGCCAAATTCTGCTCTCAATTACACTGGTGCATCAGTAAACAAATTTTGACACTAGATTCATATTTAGCTTTTATTAAATTGCTTTTCAATGGTATTTGAATATGAGAGCCCAGTAACTCTTAAACTTTGCATGGGCATATTAGACATTTGCATGGGCACTTATTAGAGGAACTGGGGAAAGCAATGGGAGCTTGGAGCTCTTGCAGCTGTTTTTGATAAAAAGATGTGATATCTGCCTACTCACGTGTGAATTTGTTCCGGGCAGGTGTTCTTGCCTCTATCTCACTCTCTGCTGTGTAGCATGGTGACAGTCCTACTCAATAAGTAATTAATAGGAAGTCCGTCCTGATTTGGAACTGTGGAATAAACACTACTGTTTCTTAGACCTGGTCTGGAAGATTATGCCTTAATATTTGTATATTTATTGAAATCAATGGACAGATTCCCATTGACTTCAGTGGGGTTTGGATCAGGTCCTTAATGCTGAGGCCAACCATTCACCTTCAGGATGCCTATACTTTTCTCAGACTGCTCAGCGTGTATAACAGGGTGATATAATAACACCTAAAGTACCATGAGCAGGATATTTTATAGTGTGAAAAGAAAATCTCCCAGAGAGAGAGAGAGACAGACACACACACACACACGCAGCTTAATCTGAGAATTTTCTGCTCTGGGGAGCTGCAAATGGGCAACATGGATGCTAATATCTGGAGGAAGGGGGCAGGTGCCAGGCTAAATAAAGAAACGTGAGTGCATGCACAGACCGCACTCCCTTTCATATCCACAGGGAAGCAGAATGTGGAGGGAATTAATGAGTACATTTGACACCAGGGAATAAAATTACAGCATAAACATCGCAGTAAACAACAAAGCTCCTGAGTTAGGTATTAATTTGTTATAGAATAGGCCACAGGTTTCTATTGTCTATGCTGTGGACTGACTAGCGCTTAAGAAGATGAATACTTTGCATTAGGGGTGGAGCCAGTTATATATACTAATGAATATGAATATATAGAGAGAATGAATATGAAGAGCAGCGAGATATACTCACTTGTGGGAAGAGATTGCCTCTTTGCTGCTGGATGTTTGATCAACAGCCCCAACCATGATTCCAGGATTGTATGTTTGTGCCTATATGTTGGACTTTGTTAATAGGAGAATTATAAAGTGATGTGGCATGTGATTAAAAACATCTCTCCCAGTATCACATGCTAACACCCCTTCAAGTGTATCTTCACTCCTGAGAACCTAGATATGCTTTTTCTGCATGTATGTCACTAAAAACAAACAGTATGTTCTTTTGCATCATTTCTACCAAGAACTCATAACTTGCTTTCTGCAAGGCACTTACCTACGCTCAGATTTGCATGTTCTTCCAACTAACCCTGGATAATGAGATAGGAATATTTATTCTAATTTTATAGGGAATACTATGAGACATCAGCAGCTAAATGATCTGCCTGCAGAGTTTAGTATCCAAATTTTCAGAGAAGACTTGTGCATATTTTTCCTTGATAAAATATATATATATAATGGTGTGTTTGTTGGCTTCCCTCAGACTGCATGCATATAGGGCAAATCAGATTAACACTAGTGATATTAGACACGTAAATCATCTCCTCAATTTTTAATGTCATTAATGCTGTGCTACCAGTATTCTTCTAAAAGATGTAATATAATATACATTGTTCTTATCTACCTAGGACAGGATAAAATTTAATGAGCTTAAAATTGCAGCAAGGGAGATTTAGGTCCGACATTAGGAAAAACTTCCAAACTGTCAGGGTAGGTAAGCACTGGAACAAATTGCCTAGGGAGGCTGTGAAATCTCCATCATTGGAGGTTTTTAAGAACAGGTTAGAGAAACACCTGTCAGCAATGGTGTAGTAGTTAATACTTAGTTCTGCCTCAGTTCAGAGGAGTGGACTAGATGACCTATTGAGTTCCCTTCCAGTCCTACATTTCTATGATTCTATGATTTAAGCAGAGACATACATTTGCAGTCAAATCCCTGAATTAATGAAATTTTACTAAAGTTGTATGTCCCTGGCCAATCGGAATGCAGAGATGCTCTACTGATGCTGACCCACAACTGCACACTTATTGCTTAAATATGTCACTCCCTGCACCCAAGTGGCAAGGGAGCATTTGATTTGCATGTTGACTAGATAGTTTTTGCGCGATAACTTTCTAGTATGGAAATCCCAGTGCTTTGATTGGATGTAAGAGACTGAATAATTATTGTAAGGTTATTACAAATGGTTATGCAAATATCTGTACTCTGACTACCATAACTCCTTCTACACTGATTGGCTACTGTTGACAGACCATTCATATGGTCACAACACACATGGCCACATTATCTGGTGGTCCGCCCCTCACAATGACACCCTTCCAAATCTTTATTAAAAAAGGATTTATACTCAGTGGAAGCTAATCCCTCTTCAGGGGGCAAGGAGGAGCAAGGTGAAGATACTGAGAAGACATAAATTACAGGGGAACAGGTTAGAAGTTGAGGTGGCCATTTTGTTGTTGGCATATGGGTGTTCTAAATGCAGTAGCCAATCAGAATAGAGAGATTGACAGTATCCATTCAGAGGTCAGGGAGAGAGGCGGGACTGTGCATTTCAGAATGATAATGATAACCTGAGGTTGCTTCCTGATAACTCAGTAATAAACATATCCTGGGCTAATAAAGTCTTTAGTCTCAAACATTATTTAGTCCAGAACACAGCTATTATCACAAGAATAAAAATCATGCCCAAGTTTATATATAAACATTTATCTTCTGTTTTCAAAGATTTCCCTCCCCCCCCCCTTCTCTCTCCCGCTCAGACACAGACATACACATTTAGTCTTACTTCTAAATGCCTGGGCTTTTGTCCAGGAAAAAGCAAAATAATAATAAGATGCATTAATACAGAAGAGCAGTTTTGGCTTGCACATTTTTAGGTCTTTATTTGGATTCAGGTACTCATGTATTTAGACATTTGTAATGGTGTCTCCAATTAAGTACTTATTTTAATACATTTATTATTTGTGCATTACAACAGTTGCTTTGGAGTTTTTTCTGTCTGTGGAGCAAAGAAAAAGGCTTATATTATTTAGCTGATGGGTTACTGCTTTGGAAACGTTCCAGTCTAGCGTGGTGACCTGACTGCACACATGCAAACTAAGTCTACATACGAGAAGTTTTTAATAACATTTCAACTGAGAGAGTGCAATGCAGCAAACTGCATTTCTAAATGTAATACTTCTGCTGTTTTTGTTCTCCCCTGTCCAAAGGAGTAACACAGGGAAGAAATTGTGCCTTAGGAATTCCTTTCTTGCTCTAGGGAAATTGAAATGTATTACTAGCCTTTATGACTACCAAATAACTACCTCTGCATCAGCTCAGTGGTGCTCCCAGCGCACTGGTATACAGAGATAAGGATCCACCCACCTCCTTGTCCCTCTTTGTCTGCTCCCTGCTCACTTGCTTTGGTAAGAGTAGAGCGAATAGTGGGTGTGCAGCAACTACTTTCTCCTCAGTGCCTGGACCTAAGGTTTAGGAAAGTCATGCAGAAGAACAGGGAAGGTCTGACTCCCACTTACACCCTTCTGTAGCCACAACAGCTGGGCCATGGTCTGGCTCTAACAGGAGAGGAAGTATTTTCGAATGGACAGAACAGGGGCCTGGGAACCAGGACTCTGGAATCTCACTCCCAGCTCAGTTGCTGACTTACTATAGGACCTTTTGGGTAACCAATCTATAATTTGTATAATACTTACCCTTCCTCAGAGGAGTGTTGTGTGCCTTAATTAACAGTTGTCAAATGCTTGGAGATCATTGGTTAAAAGGAGCTGCTGTTTATAAGCACTATCATCAATTATTACAAAAATGTAAAGTGCCATAGCATTTTTTAAATTATTTTTATTGAAAATCTTATTCCCAGTCAGAGGCTGATGTGATGATGTCATTACAGCAAATATTTATGGACAACATACAAATCTCTGAAAACTCAGAATTCTAATGTACAAGTAGCCAGCCTCATCCTTAGCATGGTGTGCAAACAATGCCTCAATGGCAGCGATAGCTCTGTTTTGGAGTTGCAGAAACATCTACCTGCCGTATTCTGAAGTGATTCCAGCATTTAACCTATTCCTAAAGATGCTTCTGAAATGTTCACGAACACCACTGCTGGCATCAGTTGCCTTGGGCAGCAGGAAACTTCTCTCTCTTCACTGCTTGATCTCAGGCTGTGCATACTGTGTGGTATCATTATTAGGTATCAAGAACAAGTGTGATTTTCTTCCTTGGTGTGAAAAGAACATACAATCATTTAGCCTGAAAACCCGTAATATTGGAGGGAGCAGGGGACCTGGCTGTTAGAACTGGTTCAATTCTGTATTTTTCTATTGGTTTCCTGGTGGCAATGTGTATTTCTTATCTCCCCCCAATAACATACATAAAAGAGTATTAAGCAACAAAATGGAGCACTCCCCACTTCAGTCACTGACGTTAAAAAAATCAGCATGTGTCAGTTACCGTGCAGTGACATCTGAGAAACCACAGTTGTTCAATGCACTTTGAATAGGAAGTAACTATAATAACTCCATGGTATCTGTTGACAAAGTTTTAAGGGTGACCACTCTATCTTCAAACACTATGGACAAAGGAGCATAACTTCTCTGCTTGCTTCACTCTTTCATTTCCAATTCCTTCTATTGGTATGTGCCCTTTTGTCTCTTTTACAATCAGAGTGTAGCAATCCAAAATCAGCTCCAGATTCAGCCCCTCTGAATAGCTGCGCTTGAAGTGAGCTTGCAACATTTTGGGGATATGTCTTGCTTATGTGCAATTCAAGATCTCCTTGTCTCATTTCTTAGCCTTCTTGGATAAAATAATTTAGAAATTTTGTATGCTGAAAATGATAACTCCCAAGACAGTGGTTCATATCAAATTTACTGGTGAATCAATTAGCTTCTCTGCCAATATCCTTGAAAACAAGCACGTGAGAGTCAGAACTATGCAGGGTGTCCTGTTAACCATAGTGGTTCTAGAATCTTTTCCAGCCCAACAGAACCCAAATACTTAGTTTCCCAATCAAGCTACAAAGAACATTTTGTATGTCGCACCTGATCCTACCCTCCTCAATGTGGTCTAGCCGGTGAAGGATACTGAAACAACATAGCTATAAAATGTCTCATTCAGCATTCAAATGAAGGTTTGAGAGATGAGCCAGCATAGTCTCCTGTAGTAATTTTACTTACCACAGTCTGCCCTTGAAAGTCTCTCAGAATCACTCAGTGCAGTAAAATCTTGAAATCCGAAAACCAAGTGCTCCACTTTAGCTATAGCTAATTAGTCCACACATCCTGCAATGCAAAACTATAATTGACTCTGTGTATAAAACTGTTTGGGGGGAGCCAGTGAATTTGCATGCCAATACAAGGTATGGGTTGTAAAGACAGCCCTGTCCATTATAAATGGGATATCAAAAAGGTACCAATTATGAAGAAGGGGGTGAATTGCTTTATAAACCAACTGCCTTGTGCATCTGACTAATTGCTCTACACACTGTACATTCCAAAAATACAATTGACCCTGTCTGTAAAGCTATTTTGGGCAACCAAGGAATCATTAGCATGCCAAAACCAAGTGCCAGTTATAAAGGAGGGAGTGTGACCACTGTCACCATCTGCCTCTTATATCACTGGCTGATCTACACACACTGAAAAAAAATCTCTTTTTTACTGAATGCAAAGTAAAAATGAGGCCCTAGGGGATTTTATGCATAGAGCACTTGCAGTATTCTGTAGAAGAGTAATATCTTTCAAAGTGCTCCTCTGTTCAGAGGGAGGCCTGGCTGGCCAGGGCTACTGTTGCTTGGAGTATTGTGTCTTTGTATACTATTTTGGGTAGACATTTAATCTTTTCTGGGGTTGCTCCTTTTTTTCCCCCCCCCAGTGGCAAAAACACATGCAAAAAGTTCCTCAGAGAGTCAAGCAACATGCTAACATTTTCCCACTAATAGGCAGTAAACATTAGCAAATTAAAGACTTAAGGTTAAGGCTGTCTGAAAATTGAAGAATGACAACAATGGACCAGATGCTGCTGCCTTATACATTCCCAAAGCATTGTGAATAGCTCGCTGTACCATAAAAATGCCCAGGTTTTTTATACCATGTCATGGTCTTTTGCATGCATCAAATGGTTCCAACACCTGTTTTTTTTTCATGTCCACGTCTCCTATATAATTTGCATGATCCAGCACATACTGGTGCTTATTGTGTTCCTCTTAGCCTCAAAGAGGAACTGCTACTATAGTATCTTTGTGTGCAACTGTTGAGAAATGCAGATTCTTATCACTTAACTTCTTGGGTTAGCCTCTTTTTAAACTGAAGAGAAATTATTTCACTAGGTTGCAGCTTTTTAGCTGCTAACTGTTGCTGGTAACTGCTTCTATTTGCTCCTGGTGCCATACACCATGGTTTCAAAACAATACAAACATGTTTTGAAAAATGAAAACTGTCAAATATCCATTGAGAACCAGCAGCTGAGGTTCAGAAAGAAAGGAACGAGATCAGACACAATTTTTTTTCTGGGATGCAAACTTGGGAGCTGGGAAAAGAAGGCAATGGATGAGCCCTTTCCTGCATACATCTTGAAATACTGCACACACCTGAAAGAAAGTTTATGAAATGTGTATCATTTAATTCCCTGGTGCCAGGAATTTCCCAACAACTACTCTTGCCAAACAAACTCTGGTTTGCATTAGCAAATTCTGACTTTTAGCTCCATAGGATTCATTCATTGTGGGTATGAGCTAGTGAAATGCATGGTGGAACAGTGTGTGAACAAACTTCTTGTTCCAGAAACACATCCACAGATACATTCTTAACTGTAAATGTTAATCCACCACACACAGATATCTGCCCTATTGTGGGAATGTAAATAACTTTTCATATCACATTCTGTCTGATTCTTCTATTTGCTCTTTGTATCACTCACTGCCCTGTGTGGCCCAGTCTAGCCTCAATGTAGTTCAACCACCTTTATCTAGTACTTCTTAATAGCATGATCAGCCTATTCACTAGATGGTTTCTACTTTAGTTTAGACATATCTCCAATAACTTTAATTTATTAATTTTCCAGAACAGACTCTCCTCTCTGCACTCTTCTGGGAATCCTTCATTGGGCTTTCTGTCTAGTCACACAGAAGCTGATAGACTGACTCAGCAGAAACAAAACACAGATGCAATCAGAGAGGATTTTCGTCAAAGAATGTTCATAATCAGAAAAATTACTCATTAGCAATGAAGATGTTTGAGAAGATTCCCCCAGCCTCAGGATCAACGCAGGGAGTGGAGCCCTACCTTCCCATCAGCATCTCTGTTTTCTCCCCCAAGCAGCCAATTTGTAGTCCTAGCCTGTACACAGAGGAGGGAGAAGGTGAACTGAAGTTAATCCCTAATTTGCTGAGGACCAAGTTATTAACCAATATTATTTAGTTGGCCAACTTCCACACATACAGGACACAAATAACTATAAACTGGATCATTGCTTATTCCAAATGGCTATTTGAGGTGATCTACATGCACCTTCCATTTCAAGAGAACTTAATATGTAACAAATGGCAAACACGCTCTGTCTTTTACGACCTTGTTGGTAGTTGGAACATTACTATCTGTGGAACATACTGTGATAGACAGCACAGCTTCCTCCCTAACTTCATATCTGTGTCTAGTTTGTTGTGGTGCTGGAATATGCTTCTTTCCTCTGTCTTTTTTTGCAGTCATATTGCCAGTCAAAGCCAACACGAACTCCAGCCACTTCTGGTTACCAACTCCTGTAGTGAGCTCTCAAACTCAGCCGTAAAGACAACTTCATCAGTTATACCATACCTGAGACAGAAGCATCTGCTGTCTCCAATGCATGTGATTATTTCATTATAAAGACTGAACAGATGCAGTAACATAATTCAGTCCTACCTATCTCCTTTCCTGGTATTAAGCAACTATGTTTTGTCATTTTGCTCTGGTAGCTGCTGTTTTCTGGTAATAGGAGAAAAAGTACAACAATATGTAGGAAACCCCAAAATTCACAATAACAGAGTCCATGTGAGACGGCTGGGGTGTAACCGTCATTGCCCTGAAAACCATCTGATTTCCTAGTTTTGTACTGAAGACTTTTGTACTGAAGAGGAAGTGGCAGGAGTAGAATGCAGTGAGCTAGACTGTTTTACTTTGACATGTGTTTTCTATTTCCATTATCAGGGCATTATTGCTGCAGTGGCAGCGTCTGATGCTGTTTCACATGTTGTAATTCACAAACATCACTGCTGGTGGTGTCTTCAGCACAGATTTCAGTGCTGGAGTTCACATTGGAAAGACAGTCGTCCGATTCCCCACTCACTATAGAAGTCATTGTTCTTTTTACCATACAGCTATGGACAAGCACCATGCCATCTTTTTAACACTAACAACTTCAAAAGAGCAAAACTAACTTCATACTAAACAACTCCAGTTTGAGTGAAAAGCTAGAGCACTTACACTGGTCAGTCTGACCCATTAGAGATGTATTACATACTGTCAAAATAACCCCTGTGCATACAAATAACATTAATCAAACAAACTAGCACAATTTACAATAAATAATAAAAGTTGAGCAATATGGAAGACAGAGACATGACTTCCAGAATAACTGCAGAGAAAAAAAATTAGCATTTCTTTAATCTCTCATGAATCCCATGTGCCAAATTCATATGAATGTTATTTTGACGTTTTTAAAACACCCAATACATTTTTTTTTAAAGTTTAAAAACCATTAATTTTATCTTCTAGGCTCCTGCTGCATCTGTGTCATTGATTGCTCAGTGTCAGTCTAGATAGCATTCTAGTCTTGTCTTTATTTCATAGGATTTTGCGGTGTCTAGCAGATGCTAAGCTATTATATCAGGCGGGCAGAGTCTGAGTGGAGAAGACAGCCATGTCACAAACAAACGTTTGTTAGAATAATCATAGAACGTGAGCGTTCGCTAGGCTCCCCTCCTCACTCTAGGTTTCTAGGATCTTGAAAACTACAGTGAGTCCAAGAACACATACTTTGTGATGCAATTCTCTTGGTTTGGACCCTAATATGCAGAATGTAAGCTACTAGACCAGTACAGTCTGTGCATTCAGGGATAAATTCAGTGAAGTCAATGGAATTATACTTTAAACTTGGTATGGGAGGAGAATCATGCCCTGCGTGTTTGAGAGGACATTTATTTCACTGAGTATCTAAGGACATATAGCTTACCCTAACAAACAGTAATTTTAAGGCCTAATAGCCACATAATGTACATCCTAATGTTCCAGTGATAAAAACAGAACCTGCCTTAAATTATATGGCCCAACACAAGAGTGAAATGGTGCAAATTCCTTACTTTGGAGTCTGTCCTTTGGCTATTGTGACTCACTTCTTTACTAGTATTTGGCTGGTTACATAAAGGAACAGAAGTCAATGTTTGAGACAAAGAAAGAGCCCAACTTGCCAACTTCAGAGAGGCTTCCCTAAATGTATGAAAGCTTCTTCCCCTCCCCCCCAGTTCTGCCAATACAGCTTTGTCCTGACCTCGGGTATCCCTGCTGTTCCACTATTGAACTTCTCCTGAGCAGAGTCTGCCAATCATGGCAAATTGTGCCAAACTGTGTGGTGGTTTTCTAATTTGGACAAATGTCCACTAGGAACTAGATTACGGGGACCATGCTCATTTCACCTGACCTAAATTGTTTTTGAAGCAAGACCTCTAGAGGTGAAAGGTTGTGAATTACAGTCACTGCAACACCTCACCCTTCTCTCCCTTTTTCTTTTTTTCATAAGACTTCTTTTCCAGAGATACTCCAGAATTTCTGTTTCCTAACACTGGAGTTTTCACTTAGTTTTGACTACATTTTAATATGGGTTCCATCATAAGCCTAGCCTTGATTTTTTCCACCTTCAAATTTCTGATTCTAATGCACTCATCATTTCTGTCTGCAACGTATGTAACTTGGATATCTAAGTACCTGAATGTGCCCTCAAGTTACATACTTTGACACCTATGGCCCCAATTCTTCATGAAGACCATACAAGAGTACCCTTGCACCCACACACAACCCCACTGAAGTCAATAAAGTCAGGGTCATCTGCACAGTTCACAATGCAGGATTGTGGCCTCAATGGCCTAAATTACAGAGGCAGACCACAGTGGATACAAAATGTTCCAGTATGCTGATGTGTGTCTGTATGTAGTAATTCGCTACTGGTTTATAAATATATCAAATTACAGCACCTCCCACCACTTCCAAGGTTAGCAGAGTATGAGGGCTCTGTATTCCCATTTATTACTGTACACCAGACATACGGACTGGGTAGAAGAGCTCGTAAAAAAAATATTTTTATTGGAAGATGAAAAAATGGCTTTTCGATTAAACAGAAAAAAAATCTATTTTCATAGAAAATTTGTGTTTTCTCAGAAAAAACAAAAAACAAAACAAAACCAGGAAATTTTGAGTGGTTTGGCAACCAAAAACTGAAAGTGTCAACAGAAAAAATACAGAATATATTTTTTCAAAATTTTAAGGAGAACAAAATCATTTTCCGACCTGCTCTAAGTCACACTGATACATAAGAGGTGTGGTTTACTCCTGCTTACTTCCCTGTCTTAGCACACAATCTAACTTGCCATCAATCCTATAGATTTTTCTGGGTAATTCCCTTAATAAAAAAAAAGAGAGAAAAATGAAATGGCCTGTGATTAATAATATTTGCCTTTATATGGTGCCAAACTAGAAGGTCATACCTCATTGAAGTGAGTAGAAGTGGATAAGAGTCCCCCCTTCCCACATTGCTTCTGTTGAAGACAGCTTTCTCCAAGACTGAAACCAACTGGGTTAAAAAGGACAGCAGCATGTGTGTTAAAATTTGTTACAGCTGTATCTTTGCAAGGATAATTTTTTTTTTAATTTGCAGAATATTAAACAATGCAACCAGAATTTTGAAGACAGAGTGAAATATAAGGCTATGGAAATTAATTAATTATTTTTATTATTATTTTTGTGGTAGAGTGCAGGCAGGGATATGATTCTCTGTGATTTCAGTAAGACACATTTACAATCTTCCCAATACAATTTATCCCAGCAGAAGCCTCTTTATTGTTCAGGCGAAGCAGAGAGAATGGATATCGTAATATTACAAAATGGGGAGAGAGGAAATGGACGAAAACAGAGCTTCATTATGCTCTGCTAAAATTTCAGTTGGTGTCCACTGAGTATGTTAAAAAATGATATTTTTGGCATCACTTTATTTTTCATTTTTCTCCCTAAAGCAAGTAAAGCATGCACCTCTCACTGAGGACTAGGGTGACTAGATGCCCTGATTTTATAGGGACAGTCCCGATTTTTGGGTCTTTTTCTTATATAGGCTCCTATTACCCCCCACCCCCGTCCTGATTTTTCACACTTGCTGTCTGGTCACCCTACTGAGGACTGTGTCCTTGCCAAGCTACAAATGGAATGTGTTTTGCTGTAGCCCTGTGCAAAAAATAGTAATGAGATTTTTTTTGGTTAACCATGGGAAAAGTGTATTTGTTCTCTTCCAAGAACTTAAGAAGGAATTTCACTTAAATTCAAAACAAGAAAAAATCTTGAAAAAATCAACTATGGATAGACCTCACACATGGAAAATTTCAGTCCCAAAAGCAAGAAAATAATAAGTGTGTAAAAACAGAGGCTTAAGAATGGGTTTTGTTCTGTAATTATAACGAGAGGGGACATGGCCTACACCCACTCTAACAGACTTGCCTTTCACCAAGAGATTTAAGATGATTCTATTCTATACTTCACTCATCGCTTTGGGGCAAATAAAGCCTATCAATACTATCTTGCAATTACTCTTGCCTTCATGAGATATGAAATATCAGGAAAGAGATGAGACTAATAACTCTCAACACCACTGTCTCAATGGAAATCTAAGGAAGAGCACCGTGGAAAGAAAAGTCAAGTAAAGGTTAAATAGGTTTATAATAAATAAGTTATTCACACCTTAACAAATAGATTATTCAACAGGGCTGAGTTCTGGATTTACAGGCAAACACTAAGGGCAAAATGTCCTTTGTTAAAACATGAAAAAAAAATACAAGAATAATAAGTTCTTTCAGGTTCAGCTAAGCTTCTGGGGCCTGATCCGAAGACTTTGAAGTCAATGGGAATCTTCCCAATGACAGCGATATGATTTGGATCAGTCAGAATTCTATCAAGTAAGACGATAATACAGATATTCAAAGAGCCATAGAGTCAGAGTTTAAGCCCAGAAGGGACCATTATATCATCTAGTCTAACCTCCTGAACAAAACATACATTAAATTTCCACCCAGCTGCCCCCTAAACTTGTGCTTGGCTAAAACACATCTTTCACAAAGGCATAACGTCTTGGTTTGAAGACATCAAGAAATATAGAATCCACCACTTCCCTGGATAGTATTTTCCAATGATTAATAATCCTCACTGTTAAAAATTGTGCCATATTTACAATTTGAATTTATCAGGCTTCAGCTTCCAGCCATTGGTTCTTGTTATGCCTTTCTCAGCTAGATTAAGAGCCCTCTAATACCCAGTGTTTTCTGCCTGTGAAGATACTTATACACTGGAATAAAGTCACCTCTGTTTCTTCTTTTTTGAGAAACAGACTCTTCAAGTCTCTCATTGTAAGGCTTTTTCTTCCTCCAGTCCTTGATAAATTTCTGTGGGTCTTTTCTGCACTCACTCCAGTTTTTCAACATCCCTTTTACAATATGGACACTAGAATTGGTTGCAGTATTCTAGTACTGGTCTCATCGATGTCGTATTCAGAGATGAAAACACCTCTATACTGCTCACTACTCCCCTGTTTACACATTCAAGGACATTAGACCTTTTTGCCACTGCACTGAACTTGGAGCTCATGTTGAGTTGCTTCTCCACTATGATCCCTAGATTCTTTTCAGAGTCATTGCTGTCCAGGATATCTTCCCCCCACATTATGTAGGCATGGCCTGCATTCCTTGTTCCTATGTAACTCTGCTTTTGGTTGTATTAAAATGCATTTTGCTTGAATGGGCCTAGTGGTCCAGATCACTCTGTACTATTGCCCTGTACTCACCATTATTTAGCACTCCACCAGACAACGTGTCATCCACAAATTTTATCTGCAGTGATTTCATATATACCTCCAGATCATTGATGAAAATATTGAATAGCATTGGTCCTAGTACTGAAACCTGAAGAATCACAGTAGAAACACTCCAATTTGATGATTCCCCACTGATGACTACTTTTTGAGATCTGTCAACAGTTCTTAATCCATTTATTATGTAATTTATTGATATTGCACAGTGCTATTTTTTAAAATCAGAATGTCATGCAGAACTAAGCACCTTACCAAACTCAAAGTATATATGTACAATACATCCCACCATCTTAATATAGGGTGACCAGTCAGCAAGTGTGAAAAATTGGGATGGGGGTGAGACAGGGGGTAATAGGAGCCTATATAAGAAAAAGACCCAAAAATCAGGGCTGTCCCTATAAAATTGGGACTTCTGGTCCCCCTATCTTAATACCATACTAACATAATCTGGTTCAAAGCTGCTAAATTCTTTTCTATTTTTTAATATTCCATGTCCAAGTTTTCAACCTTGAACAGTAACTGAAAAATGGAAATTAAATAATTTACCAGTTTCAGTTTCTAACCAGTAAATTGCTGTGAATTTGTAACCATACTATCATTTTCATTGTACTACATTGACCATTTAGGTGAATGATAACCCAGCAGGACAGCACCATGCAGGGCTAGCAAACAAGTAAATCATTTAGATTGCACACTGCTTTCGACTGAAAAAGGGGCAGTAAATCTGCTCTGGCATTGCCTTCTCTTTTGTTGAATTTTCAGGATGGTGCAGTCTTCTCTTTGAAACAAATAAAAAAATTCTTCAGGTTTAATTTATTGCCTAGTTTTTGCGCATAATGACTAAGGCTGACCAATACAAGTCAATGCACCAGAAGAATAGGTTTAGTCATTTAAGAGCATGCCAGATATAACATACTGTCAGTTTGAAGCCCATATAGAGGAAATTCTGGTTACGGAATGGCACCATCTAATGGCTTTTGTTTTAACTGCAAGATCTGAAAATTAAATAAAAAGCTATGGCTTGTCGACATAACAGCTGCTCCTACTCTTCTCACTCCCACCCTTCTTCCCCACAGCCTTTCTTAGTAGACATTTAGGCTTGGTCTACATACAGAGTTAAGTCAACGTAAGTCGCCTTGTGTCTACATATTTGTACATGTGTTTACACTCAAATTTGTCTCTGGCCACAGCTAATATCTTTCAACTGTTTCAAAGCTATAAATGCGGTGGCATTATCTCTGTTATTTTCACTCATGGAAGTACTGCCTTTCAGAGGCGAGTGTATACATGTGACAAAGAATGAGAGGTGTGGTTTAGCATGGGAAAGTGGGACTAGAAATCAAGAGGCTTTGCTTTTCTCCTCCTCTCTGCCACTGATTCGGTGTGTCACCCCCTGCAAGTTACTTAATCTCTCCATGGCTCAGGTTCCGCAGCAGTAAATTCTACAAGAATACATGCGTCTCTTTTGTAAGGCACTTGGATATCGCTGGATGAAAGGCAGGATACAAGCGCGAAGTATACTGATTGCAGCCAAACAGCTTGTATATGTTAATATCCGTCTATATCTACATAATAGCTGACTTGTCATCAGCCTCCCAAATAAAAATGCATCCTAGACAGAGTAAGAGAAGACAGTGAAGCAGCTTTTAAAAGGCCAGTTTTAAATGTTTAGTGAAGGTGTGCTCATGAAAGGTGCCAGACTGACAGCACTGGAGACCGATGCCCTATGTTTATTCACAGAACAGATACAGCACAGGCAGCAATCTTGATTTGGACATCTACCCCTACACTGAGGCTACGTCTAAACTACAGCCAGGATCAACGCTCTGAGATTGATCCACCAGCGGTAGATTTAGCGGGTCTAGTAAAGACCCGCCAAATCGACAGCAGATCGCTTTCCAGTCAACCCCTGTACTCTACCCCCAATGAGAAGAGTAAGGTAAGTCCCACTGACCCCCCATGGTGTATATCCAGTGGTAACTCGACCTAAAGTACGTTGACTTCAGCTACGTTATTCACGTAGCTGGAGTTGCGTAGCGTAGATCGACTTACCGCGATAGCGTAAATGTAGCTCGAGAGTGGTTGACTATTCTTTAGATGGTAACAATCTGGGCTAGTGACTAAGGACTGTGATGGGGTTTATCAGGCCTTTTCTACCCACTTCTGGAGTCATTAGCACCGACAGCCCCTGCTCAGGCCAGGCTATCAACAAAACCTAGCCCTCCAGAGGCCTAAAGGGCCAGAAGGAGACAGTGACCAATCAGGAACCCGCAGGCCAGTTATGAAGGCTTGCCTGCTACTTCTCAGGAGCAGAACTGGGTGAGGCTGGGATGGAAGATGCCTTCAAGCGCTGCAAATAAGAGCTTGTCTTTGAGGTTTTGTTTGTTTATTTAAAGGCACAGACTGCCAATTTCTGAGTTTGTTATTTTTACTTAACTGCAGAGACTGATGCTGAGCTTACAGTACAGGCCACCATGCTCTAAGCAGGCAGCCACAACCTGTGGATGAACGAAGGGCGCGCCTGCAGTACCATGCGTGGCCCCAGAGGGGGCACGATGGCACAGCCCATAAAGATTAAATATCCTTTTACCTATGGCCAAATTTAGGGTCTGTTTTGGTCAATTTCAGTCATAGGATTTTAAAAATGGTAAATTTCCATGATTTCACCTATTTAAATGTGAAATTTCACAGTGTTGTAATTGTAGGGATCCTGACCCAAAAAGGAGTTGTGTGTGGGGGGTCACTACGTTATTGCGGGGGGGGGGGTTGCAATACTGCTGCTCTTATTTCTGTGCTGCTTCTGGTGGCAGCTGCCTTCAGAGCTGGGCATCTGGAAAGCAGTGGCTGTTGGTCGGGAGCCCAGTGCTGAAGGAAGACCTGCCACCAGCAGCAGCGCAGAAGTAAGGGTGGCATGGTATGTATTGCCACCCTTACTTCTGTGCTGCTTCTGGCAGGCTGCTGCCTTCAGAGCTGGGCACCTGTCCAACAGCCACCGCTGTCTGGCCACCCAGCAACTCCCTTTTGGGTCAGGACCCCTAATTTGAGAAACTCTGGTGTCCCCGATGAAATCTGTATAGTATAGCGCAGAAGCACACAAAAGACCAGATTTCACAGTCCGTGACACATTTTTCATGGCCGTGAATTTGGTAGGACCCTACCTTTACCCAATGGTTCTCAACCAGGGGTACGCATATCCCTCAGGATACGCAGAGGTCTTCCAGGGGGTACTCAACTCATCTAGATCAGTGTTTCTCAACCTGGGGGTTGCAGTCCCCAGGGGGTTCATGGGAATAGTTTAGGGAGATCATAAGTGCAGGGCCAGCATTAGGGATGGCAAGCAGGGCAATTGCCCAAGATCCCATACCACGAGGGGTCCCGCAAAGCTAAGTTACATGGTTCAGCCCTGCTGCCTGGGGATCGGGCTTCACACAAGCCTCAAGAGAAAAACAGGCTGAAGTATCACACTGAAATGTAAGTACAATATTTATATTCCAGTCGATACGTTTCAGAATTATATGGTGAAAGTGAGCAATTTTTCAGTGCTGTGACACTTTTGTATTTTTATGTCTGATTTTGTAAGCATGTAGTTTTGAAGTAAGATGAAACTTGGGGTACACAAGACAAATCAGACTCCTGAAAGGGGCACATTAAGTAGTCTGGAAAGTGAGAACTGTTGTCTTTATCCATCTCACAAGTCATCTAGTCTGTCTGTTGTTGTTTTTAAAAGTACCTGCGACTGTATGAAAAGGGCTGAAATAGTGCGACACTGTACTTATCCCCCAAACCTCCCAGAGATTGAGAAGAGTTCCTTCTCTCTTACAGACTTAATATTTAGTATTATATCTGAGATTAGCCAAGGAATGAACAACAGGAAAGACTTAATTCTGAATCTGCAACAAACTTGGTGGCCACAGAGGTAAACCTAACATATTGAAAATGGGCAAGTCACTACAGAGAAATTTGGTACAGTCCCTTCTCCCACAGACTTTTTCACCTTCATAAACCGTCTTTTACATCTATACCTGTCTATATATAGAAAAAGATATAAGTAAACTAGCTAAAGTTCACGGAAACCTATAAAGTGCTTCACTTGCTCTCTAGCGGAGATAATATTTTTCTTAAATAACATATTTTCATGAAAAGAAAAAACTGCATGAAAGACAGAGAACAGATGATAGAAAATGCAAGCGCTGACAGTAGTATATACGACTATCACATCTCTGTCCTGTGCTTTCTTTTAAGTGCTTTTAGGGAAAGGCACTACAAAGTGGTTGCTGCTGCTGACAAAGTTTTCACGTTCTACTGCTGCACAGATTTTTAAAATGAAAAGTACCTGAGCCAGTAGGAAAGTATGCATCTGCGGACTCAGCTACAGCCTTACGTGTGCAAAGCCTGGATCTGTTTTGTAGCATAGATGAAATAGGGTGACCAGACAGCAAGTGTGAAAAATCGGGACGGGGGTGGGGGGTAATAGGAGCCTATATAAAAAAAAGACCCAAAAATCGGGACTGTCCCTATAAAATCGGGATATCTGGTCACCCTAAACTGAAACATGTTTTCAGAATCAAGAAACATCTTTGAACATCCTTACTTTAGCAAGTCTTAACACACATTTGGGTTCCATTTACACTATAAAACAGATCCATCTTTTAAGCATGGTGAGTGACAACCATATTGAACCTGGGCTCCCTATACCATTATATTTGTAGTGTACATGAGGACTTTATATCAATACTTGCTGTATGTAACTATATATTTATATAGCTCCCAAAAAACAGAGGCCTGTAGTACCTGAGCTAAAGAAGAACTCTTTTAGATGTGAGACAGCAGCATACTGGTATTGTTGCTGGAGCCTGCCTCTAGAGAGGGTCACAACCTAAGGAGCAGCTATCACTAAGACCTAAGAACAGCATTGAAAAATGTATTGCCTGATTATCCTTCTAAAATGGGAGCATGCCTAAAATTTAATAATTATTTTATATTTATTTTATTTTAAAACTATCTCATTAGTAAAAATGAAGAGCATATTTTATTTGTTATCAGCAACTACCTATGGAGAAAAACACTTATTAAAATCCTTTAAAAAAAATAAGAACGTGATATGTATGTTTCATCTTTAAAGGTCCACTCAAGTACTCAAAATGTTGTAAATTCAATATAAAAGCCCCAGGGCAAAATTCAAGTATAAATGTAGCCTTAGCATATATTTACAAGTGTGCTCAACATTGACCCTAGAAGCAGGAAATGGAAGCAACAGTTTGGGACATCTACAGTTGTCTTTTGAGTTGGAAGATGTAGGTGCATGAAGTAAACTTCTTTATATGTAGTATGCTGGCTCAGATTCTTACTTTTGCTTATATTGACAAATAACCAAGGACTGTTATGGGACGCGTGTTTGGATAATAAGAGATGAGAGCAGAGGAAATGCAAGCTGACAGTTCAGATGGAAGAACATCTTAAAGAGTAAAGGGCAGCAGTCTAGTGATCATACTGAAGTCTAACTAAAGCTTTCCTTTCACATTGGTTTTAACAAACTAGAACAAAGGCAGGGGAGGAGTGGTTTAGGGAGAAGGGAGAGTGCTTTTTTCTTATTCGGTGTGGGAAATATAGGATATTTTAAGACTGGAAAGAGGCCAGGAAATCTACTGAGAGTAGTTGCTTCCTCTGAGCAGAGTTTATACTCACAATGTAATTTTCCTCCAAATACTTGTCTAACCATTTTTTAAAAACTATTTATACCCTTGGTTCCTATCATTGCCCTTGGTATTTTTTCCATATATTAACTATTTTCTGTATCACAAATGTCACTTTACTTCCTTTGGCTACCAACTCACTGTTTGTACCCACTGGCTCTTGTCTCTGACAGTAGTTTAGAAAGCCTTAGAACATCTATATCGTCTAGATCTTTTGTAGTTTGTAAGTCTCAATGCTAATATTGTTACTTTCCAAAGATCCTCTATTTGAATAATGGGAATCATTGACTCCCTGGGATATTTCTAGAGTATATATATGTCCAAGACTGCTATAGTTTCCCCAAATGTGAGCTCTCAGTGTTGTGTGAAAAGGTTTCCAACTAAAGCCATGGGTACATTCCACCCTTAGGAAAAATGAGGTCAATACAATGCTTGTTATAAGGCCTGATCTGACAGTTCTGGAGACTGATGTGACCTAGATTTATATACAGCAGGCTCAGCACAGGGAATGAGAGACCTGTTTCCCCACATGGCCCCACTAACATACCTGTTTTGATCCAAAAGGATCACTTCTAAAGCAGAGGGCGTAGTTCAGCCCATTCAATCTATCACTGCTCAGACTACCAAAATGCCAAATGATATTAATTGTGCCAGTGTTTTTTGTACTGTAAACAATTGCAATCACCAAACTAAATTAGCACAGGCCATCAAGCAGTCATCAGACGGTAACACTGCTATTTCAGTGGATTTGCTTTTTATCCTCCATTACAACTTCCAGGAACATCCACTTCCCTGAGTTTGTGAGATATAGGTTGGCTAACAGAGATTAAAACTCTACCCAAAGCAGTCAGCTAATCCTACAGCCACTGCTTTAGTTACAAAGAGGAACTGACAAATGAGGCACTGCTTGCCTGCAATGCAGAAGTTAAATTCACATACTTCTTAGCAACCTGCAGCTCTCCAGAGAAGGAGGAAGGAATGTGTGTGCTGGTGAGGACGACAGCCAGATATAAACTGGCAATCGGGAAAGCGGAAACACTGTCATTTTGCTATTCAACTTTGCCTGGTGGAAACTGCACAGCATGGGAGCATGTCTTAGTTTTTCTGTTTGAACTAACCACCCACAATGCAGATTACTTTTTCCTTGTGAATACCAGCATCCCGGTGTGGGTTCTATACATCTCCTCTCTAGAACAGCACAGAGCGCTACAGGTCACATGCCATGCACTGGTAGAACAGAGTAGATGGCTCCATACTGGAAAAGGAGAGGACTGCTGCAGGTCACAAATGAGCTGTACTGGCAAACCAGTGTTTGAAAGAGTGCAGCGAGCTTATCATCTTATGCCTGGTTCCTAATCCTTCATTTTTTGAAGAAAAAGAAAGAAAAAACTGAAAAAAATTGAAGACCACAGTTAAAAGTGCAGTCCCCTTTTTTGAAGAAGTGAGGTTTTTTGCCCAAATAAATCTGTTAGTCTTTAAGGTACCACCGGACTCCTTGTTGTTTTTGTGGATACAGACTAACACGGCTACCCCCCGATACTCTTCCTTAGAATGTTACACCTGTCTTCCTTGGTTCCAGTCAATACAAGTCCGCTGAATGAGTGTGTCCTGTTCTCCTCCTTTCTATGAGAAGGCGGTCATTAGCACATTTCATCCTTATAACTGCATGCTGCTTTCACATGTGATATATAATGTGAGTACAATCGGTCCCAATAGTGGTCCTTGCGACACTCCACTAATCAGCTCCCTTTATCTTCAGTGCTTCAACTAACAGCTACTCTGTCCTTGGTAAGCAAATGGCTTTTAAAGGCAGGATTAGGAAAGGACTGGAAATAAAGAGGTTATTAACACATGATTAATGCTATGATGGAAAGCTGGGAGGGACCAAAATGCGTTACTTGGAGCAGGTCGTGAGTTTTCCTGCCTCCCCAACTCCACACAAACTCCAATCTCCTTCTCTGGCCTATAATCCCAATAGAGCCTGCCATTACCCAAACCCTCTTTTAGACAGAACTAGGAGAAGGGCACAGATTCCAGAAGGCAGGCAGGCCAGGGTAGAGAGAAATCAGCATGGAAACCATTAGCAGGGAAAAGCTAGTAGTGCAGTGGTTAGTAGAGCAGAGTTTGCTGGCCAACTCATTTTAGGGGGATCGGCGGACAGGACATCTTCCAGTATTTGACAAGAATGCTTGCGTAGTGAGTGAATGAGTCTCATTCTCAGTGGTGGGAAAGGTTTCTACCAGGGGCATGGAAGAGAAGTGAGGCTGATAATAAACTTGTCTTCAGGGCTCCGAGGGTTAATGTACATGTTTAGCTAAGAGAGAGACCATGTGGATGAGATAATATCTGGTTTTGGACCAACTTCTGTTGGTGAAAGAGACAAGAGAATCTGGGAAAGCTACAGCAGTCATGTAAATGGATTAGTTTAAGTTCTGTGTAAGAAGGAATTATAGTATTTGTTAACAGCTAAATAAAGTGCTAGTATGAAAATCACCAGAAACAATTACAAATTGGTTGCATTTGGACAGATTGGAGAAAACAGAATTCAGATACTGACTCAGACACTTTATAGATTGTCATGTATTCAGTGGAAACATTTATAGATATATATCCTTTGCAACTGATTTTGAGATGGTGCCTTTAATAAAATTCTTCCTATTCCCTTCATTCATCCATCAAGTAGATTCGCAGAGAACAGACCTTTCTGCAAATGACACGCTTTCCTTTCTGCACAAATTAGGTCTGTCTCACTGGGCAATTTTCATCAGGGGGCTGAATCATCTAGTTTTGCAAATAATATAACTTACAGAGTGGAGTGGATAATGTGAACTGCCTCCAAGTTCTCTGGAAATCAAGTCACATCCTGTTAAAGTGTAAAGTAGAAAAAGACAGAAAAACGCAAAGCTGTTTTGCATTTTAAATATACAGGAGGATTGTAATCTAGTGGTTAGAGCCAGTTACTGGGAGTTAGTCCTATTCTGAGCTTTCTCCCGAGCTGCTGTGTGGCCTGAATGGAAACGACTCCTAGCTCTGGGCCTCAGTTTACTCTACGTTTACAGTTTAAAATCATTGTAACAAAGTGTTCTTCATAGGCATGGTATTACACATATAGAGGAATGAAGGGTACCTGTTTCACAGAGTGTGTTGTGAGGCTTAATGAATTAAGCTTTGTAAAGCATTTTGATACCCTTTGTTTCAAATCACTCTGAGTCTGAAGCTTTTATTTAAAAAAATATATATTTTTTCTCTTTGGACAGTGACATATAATGCCAATAATACAAATAATGCAAAAAGATTCTTTGATGACTAAATAGATTGTTTTACATTTTGTGGTATGTGTGAAAAATCATCATACATTTTAATCATCCTTGACTCACAACCCCTTGGTTAGACTATAATCAGGCATGAAATCCTTCTGTGCCATTCCTTGTACTCAGTGAACACACTAGCTTACTACATATGCTTATGCCTCTCCCTCTTCTTGTCCAAAGCTCTCCTCCTCACCTCTGTCCTTCTGTGCTTCATGACTGTGATATCAGCCAAGTACCGCTGTCACTGGCCCATACCACATACCTTCTTCCAACCTGCCACTTGGCCATGCTGCCTACTTCTCCCTTTTTTTCTTTTCAGAATGTGAATCTTGTATTGTTAAAGATACTAGCCCAGACGGTAGTTCTCTATCTGCAGGAGAGGCACAGCACTGGCAACCCAGTATTACACAAGATTCTCCGTGTTTTCCTGCCATGATGATTCAATTTGATCTCTGGGGCAGGATAGTAATTCACACTCCATACTCATCTCTCAATCCCTGGCCCTTCTGCTCAGGGCCTGGGGTAATAAAGCAACAGATTAACATCAAAATTCCACCATACTGTTTCAACAAATATGACAATACCAATTACTGCCAAATGTGGGTTAGTGACTTGGACTAGGAGCTGGGTTGTGATTACCACTTCATTTCATATGTGCTACTAACCAATGATTTTCACTGACTATTGACCTAGTGGTTGTCTTCATTACAGAGTTAGCTTGAGTTATAATTTGAGGATTGCCCCAATCTTGAGCCCTGTCCACACATAAAACCCCTTAACTGGAGTGTGGCGGTGCTTGTAACTGTATTGGCTTGAGTAAGAATAACTGGTCATCTGCCAATGCAGTCATTCTGTGCAGTAATCCAATCACTCTGTGCAGTTCAAATTTTATTTTTCAGTGTGGCCGGACTCTCACTCAAGCTCAGCTAATTTGAGATGAATTCACCCAAATTAACTCTGCAGCAAAGACACAGAAGGTGTAAAGTTCCAGGAGAACACAAACAACCCATTTCTACCTCCCCTTTGTAGCCCTGCATGTTCTGACATTGTTCAGTGGTTCCTTTGGTTGATAATAGTAGATGATGCAATTTAGCCTTATCAGCATTGCTAACCATTTGTTTTTCCTTAATGGAGTTCCAGTCTCAAGGTGCCTGGTGTCTCAGACAATTACCCAGTTATGATAATGGAGTGGGTTTTAAGTTTTCCAGGACAATGTCTGTTGTTTCTGATGAAAAATGAGGGGACCTTCTTTTTATAGGTAACAAGGGACACAGGAGAAACACTTCAGCCTCAAAATAGACTTAGAGAGACCGGCATCATTTAGTGGCCTAAAAACAGAACAGAGCACCAGAAGTAGAGGGTAATCAGCACCTACCCAGTTGGGCCCTTAAGAAGTGTATTCACTATATCTTATGGCATAATTACAGGGGACGTCAAAGATTCTAAACTTCAACACAGTATTCAAGGGTTGGACAGGAGGATGACAATTTCAGAGAAGTCTTACGCTGAATACCCACAAGGAGAGCACCAAAGTTATGGCCAAGTACCATTAATGAAGCAGCAATATCTCTGCCACTGGACAAACCTCTGGAGAAAGGTGACTACTTACGTACATCTACAGATAACATATTTGTGCTCATTAGCCACAGAAAAGTATTCAATAGGAGAAAAGAACGGTGAGGGGGATGGAAAGATTACAATTTTAGACCTGATTGTTACACCTTCAACAATTAGTGTTGAACATTATAGTATCCAAAATTCAACAGGTCTCTTTTACATCCCTAGAAGTATGAGGGTTACAGTGAGTGAATCATAGACTTATGAAGACAAAAATGTCAATGAACTCAAATACATCTGTGAACCCAATTTTTGTCTCTTACATTCAGTGTTTAATTCAGATAGGAGAATAAGTGAAATATTTACAGACTATGTAACAACAGGGAATAAATGTGAGTGGCAGTCCCATGGAGACTAGCAATGTAGAAGTATATATACAAAAGAGACGATGATATTTTAATTAGTCTGCTTGCTGAGAATGAGCAGTTTATGAAATTGGATAACAATAGCCATCTTTGAGAACAAAATGGGCCTCTAACAACCAGAAGCTAGAATAATATGGCCCCTCAATATACACATTTAATAATAATCAATATCTTGACAGAGTTGGAATCTTCAATAACATAGCAAATGTACTCTGAATTAATCTATACAGTTCGGTCTCCCTACTCTGGAAATGCCTTAAGGAAGTATCATAGGAGAACAGAAGTCTATAGAAAGATATTGATTTATTAATTTTCAATTAACATCCCATAACATGAAACCTCTCTCCCTACAAGACTTGTGGTCTAAAATAAAGTACTACGCCTGCATTCATGTGAAAATAAGCTTGGCTGCAGTTGTAATTCAAACAATTCAAAGGCCCCATATCTAATGGTTTTACTTCACAGGTAACAAAAGTCTCAGTTAACAGCAAAGTTCTACCATACTGTACCAATGAATAAGAAGCAATCTCCTATAAACTTCTAATCTCCTATTCAATGTTTGAATATTTACTATTGTAGCAGACAGCTAAGGAGTGTGTGTCAGGAATTTAATATTCAGTACTTATTAGAACTGCATTGGAAACATTTATTTTCTGTTCCAATATGTTTTTCATATGACTATTAAAAAACTTTGAATGGATCCCATTAGTTTTCTGAAGATATCTTTAGCTGGAATTTAGTTTGACCAAAGATTACCTTTTTAAAAACAAAACAAAACAAATATGCTCTCTTATTCTCTTTCTCTAGGGTATAAAACCAACATTTGAAAGATAAAGCAGAGTGGAATTCTCATCTCACTCTCTGAAACCTCTCTGGGAAGGGGTAAAATAAGTATTTAGACTAGAAGTAAATACTGTGCATGTCTCTAATATTACAACTCCTACAGTCTAAAAGTGTCTCTATTTTTTTGGTAATCTGATATTCTGTGAGGCTGCCAGAAGTCTCTTCTAATTTTTCAAATGAATACATGACCATTTTGGTGCTTTGCTCCTTCACCCCTCCCTCCACAGTGTAATAAAAAAATCCTTCTGTAAATGAAGTCAGACATTTTTATTTGAATTTTTGTAGATGCAGCCAAATCAAATATGATTATCACACTTAAAAAATATTACAGGCATTTCCTTTCAGTGTTTCCTGGCTATTACCCACCCAATCTGGTGCATAATTATTATTTTCTTCTAAATGAGAGTTTAACCTGCATGGGGGAGGAATGAAACTGCAGTCAGTGATTTCAGCATTGCAATCACTGCTTTATTTTTCCACAAACAAAAGAACGTTAAAGTAAAGGTCGGACTGCTTACCATGCAATCTACTCTTGCGAAAAGATATTTCTCACAATGGATTATTAATTTATGATTATAATAAAACATGTTTTTGAATGTCTGTCAACGCCAGCTAACTCTTCTTTACCATTAAGTTTCCCTTAATATTTTTTCTCTATTCCCTCATCCATAACAACCTCCTCTGTGCAATATCTTGTTCATCTTTCCAAAAACAAGACTGACAATATGTGGCTAGAATTCTCTTCTTCCATGCCTTACTTCCTTCCTCGCATCTTTTACACTTATCTCCAGCTCTGAGATCTATCCTTCTGACATGCCCCCTGCTACCCCTAGATTCTTCTCCAATTCCTTTCCTTTCTCTTATCTTTAATCGCCACTCCCACTCTGCCTTCAGGCTCTTGCTGCAGGTACTCATGCCTTTGACACATTATCCCATGATCCACTGTAAGACCACATGACCTGCACAGAGTCCAGGTGTTACGCAGAGATCCCCCGAGGTCAGGAAGGTATGGTTAGAAATCTTAAACATAGGAAATTGCAGTTCTTTGCAGGAATACACTTCGGAAGCTGCCTCATGCATTGGAGCCATAACTGGACTATCATCGTTCTACTTTTCTATCAGAGTCAGGGAAATAATTATAGGACCTACAAATATTTACAGTTCATTTTAATTAATTTGAATAACCATTGTATATAAATTTTCTGCAGAATTCTAAAGATGATGTGATAATTAACCAGGAAGATGGTGCTTGTTTTTGTTGGACAAATAAGCATGTTTCTGAACTCTAACATCTTGCATTTTATTCAGAGAGGAGTACTTATAGTACAACGTGGATATAACTTGCATATAGAACAATGGGATTTACAGAAGCTGTATCAACACTACCTTTTTCCCTCACCCCACATTTCTCACCAGTTCAGCTCTGCCAGCGGTAGCAAAGTTGAGAAATTTGGGGGCGGGGGGGGGCCATGTAGTTAACTTGGATATAGTGAAAATTTATTTAGTGAAGCTTGACTGCATCTCAACAGACTTTTGTTTTTAAAATACACTGAAACTTTACTTGATTTATATTTATATTATATTAAAGTTTCACTTAATGGTCTTGCCTAAACGAGACTTCAATGAGATTTCTTGGATGATCAACATCTCTCATGATCAGGCACTACAAAAAAGGTTCCGCCATACTTGTACAATGGTGATCACTTACATAGCCTACAAACTGTGTAAGGATGATTTTGTGTAGAATTCAGATGGAAAAGGCAGAAGATTATTTACCTATTTTCTATAACCTTTATATCCTTTAGCTTCCAATGGGGCAGTTTTACAGTGGAATAGTTTTATTACATTGTGCACCTGTAAAGAATGAAAAAAAAATCAGGAGACACTTACCCTGAATTAATAGGTGTCCTGCAAAGGGCTTTTTAATTAATGGACCTATGCCCCCTTTATTCTTCTTTATGAGGAATAAAGACAGCCTGAAAAATTTTGGTTTTGTTTTTAATTTTTTTTCCTATTTGTTCTTTACTCAAGAAATATCAGGAACATAAAGACGGGTCCTCACTAGTTTTTCTGGAAAACCTTTGGTGGGGAGGGTGTCTCCGAGATGTTTATGATAGTAAAAAAGTTAAGTACACACTTAAGTGTTTCCCTGGATCAGGGTCATGCAAAGTAGACAAGACCTGAATTTCTCATGTACTTCTATTCATGTTTTATAAAGCAACAAAAAAGGACACAGGCCCTATATTTCCTTTTCTTTGCAGGTCACTTTTAAAACCAAGTTTGCATCAAGAAACTTAGAAACTTTTTGTAAAAGATAAATACATAATTAAAGCTACCCAAGGGCAATGTATGCAGGGAAATAACCCAGTGTCTTACTAACCCCAGACGAATGAGAGGGGGAGGAGCCCATGTTCTGAGAGGAACTATTAAACAATTTACCTATTATAGTAGGCAGAAATAAATTCTTCAACATTAAAGTATTCTCATATCGCCTTTTGCCTTCTGTTTTTATGAAATACAAATATATTGATTTTGACCAATGCAAAGAAAGCTCTAGTGAACTGAGATTTAATTTCTTGTATTTTCATGTTACCATATCCCAGTTTAGTGTTTGAATTCAAGACAAATGTGCACACTGATCTTCGTTTTGTGGAATCCACCATTCAATCACTAGTTGAGTTTGGGGACTTCCTGTACCAACACTTTCCTTTACAGCTTTTGTAATTCCTTGGTTGCATCTTGCTGTGTAAAGAACAAAAGTACGTTCCTTTTTCCTAATACCCGAGAGAATGCAAGTGACATCAACAGCAGACACAAGCAACTTTGGGTACATTAAAATGGCAGAAACATCAGTTTGAGCGGTCTATCCAGAGGCAATGCTTAGCATCCTACATTGTGATACCTATGTACTTCTTGAGTATACCACTTTCTTTTCAAACACTAAATGAAGTTCCCAGCCTAATGTTCAAAAAGGAAAGAAATGATGCCAAATAAGGAATCCATGCTCAACTACGCAGTGAAACAAAAATACTGGCACTATGTTGACTATTTCATGTTTTTCTTGATGAATACCATCTTGATGATACACTTGCCTTTCTACATAGGTAAATTCATGGATGGAAAAATATATAATTGATACTGAATACCTAAAAAACTCGCCTCCAAACCCTCAGAACAGAGTTTTAAAAACAAACAATTATAAATCTCTGTTCACAAAAGATTTCCTAAGATGGAGAAACTGTGCTGAGAATGTCTGTTTCTCCTTTATCTTAGGACTAACCAAGCAGGGCATGATCAAAGTAGTATAAAGAAATAAAGAATGTAATAGACAAATAAGTCTATAAATGGAAAGATTAACTGCCATTAACTGCCTGTACATTTTATTATAAGCATTTGAAAATCAGTCCTTCTACAGAAATACCCAGCTTTCCAGTTTTAAAAGACAATGTATTAAATCTAATTTAGAAACCTCTTGTCTTTATGTTAAAGAATAGAAACCAAGGAGAAGAGGTTGAGAGTGAAAACCAGAATGAAGGAATTATTGTCAAGTGAGTGATTTATTATAATTCTGTTAAATTCAAACATAATGGTGACATGAAGAATGCTACCAAAACATTACCTAAAAATAAATGGAAAAAGCAATCTCTTATTCTGAATTATGTTCAACTATGTTTCAAATGGATAAAATATACTCACTGGAATACTCTTTAAAATTTTACTGTCTGTTGTACATAAACGATCAACTTTGTTCATTGTTTATATTAAAATGTGTAATAGAGCACAAAATAATGTGTTTGAAAGTAAGAAACAGCAGCATCTGTTTATTTAATATCTTCACGAGGCAGCACTCAAGGGGGGGATGTGAAGAACTGTATGCAACATAAAGGTAAAACCTTCTCTGCATTTAATAATTTCTTTGTCTTGCTACTTAAATGAAATTAGTGCAATATCCACAGGTCTTACTAATGGGAGATTCCATTAAAAGTTAGTGCCTGGGTCTCCTAATTGTCTAGAAGTATGAAGTCTATTTTCTCTCACTGAGATTACACTCTTTAAAAACTCAATACTGGGTTTCTAACTGTAATATTTATGTGTTATTGAAAAGTTCTTTGAAGATCTCATGGCAATTTTTGTCAGTGTAGGGGTATTAACTCTGATGTCCTAGGAGAATTCCAAGTCAGGTCATTACAATCTAATTCCTAATTTCTCTGTGCATTTTCAATTGGATATGCTATATACATCACTTCCTGTCCCAAACTGTTGTGTAGTATTACTGTGCAATATTAACAACAGTGACATCTCACCCCTGAAAGTGTTGTGTGTTTTAATGCCTGTAAAGTAACCTGAGATCCTCAAATGAAAGGTTCTATATATGTGCAAAATATTATGTTTACTTACCTTTATCAAAATGCACAATACTTTAAAAAAAAAAACTAATTGAGGTGCAAAGACAGAATACAGATATCAGTGCCAGGCAAACTTCTAACAGTTTGGTGGTTTGGCTCATACAGGCACCCCAATAAATGGATAAGATGACTGCAATATTCCAGTTGACTTCAATGGGACCAGGGTATGACCTCTATTGTGCTTATCCAAACCTTTTTGTTGCCGAACTCAGGCTAGAACGTATCCAGTCCTTCCTGGTTTCAGCTGGGTCGGAAAGAACCTAAAAGCAGCTCTGAAAAACTTTTTCGACTACCTTCTTGTGTTATTTTGGCATCTCCCTCCCATCTGCCCATGCTCTTTCTCTCTCACATACATACGTGCACACACAGACCCAGGAAATACAAAGGCAGGCACAAAAACAAAAATGCAAACGAAATAGATACATCAACGATTACAAATCTCAAAAAGAAAACACCACAGTATTCATTTGGGGTGAAAATTCAGGTCAATGTGATGAAAATTCAGGTCAGTGATTGCCATCCCAACTGGTTTTGCCCATCCCTCATTTAAACACCTGTTACCTGCATCTGCCTTGTAGGATCTGTAATATTATCTCATTCCCTTGTTAAATGTATTCAAAGCAATTATTCAAGCTCTAGGCATGCAACAGTAAAAACCCTTAATGCAAAGGAGTCTTACCACCCTGGTTACTCCATACCATATGTGACGGGTTCGGTCACAGAGACCCCCTTGGGACTGTCACATGACGTGCTGAAGTTACCTCTGAGCCAGTTTTCCCTGCCAGCTTGGGACTCCTGCCTTGTTGAGCCAGACATAAAACATTTCCATAAAACATATGGAGGGCAACGTCACACCATAGTCCACTTAACAATAATAATAGGTTCATTTACTGCAACAGAGCCCTCCAGAAATGTTACCTCACAACAAACCCCAATGGCAAAACCCATTTCCTGAGATAACAGATGACCCTTGCCATGTGCTCTAAAACTTAATAAATCCAGTCTCCATCATAACAAAGGAGAAAGTGAGTTCTAGACCCCTTCTATAGCCTTTAAGGCTATGAAGATGTCAACGCCTCGAATGATTGCAACTGTTTACTGTATCACCCAGGACAGAGGAAAACTTTCAGGCTGGCTGGGCCCAAAATATTTGTGTATTTAGTCTGATAAATCAACATCTTAAATTTCACCCAGATATTAACAGAAGGTAATGCAGCTCTTCAACAGTAATGTAATATGCTTCCATTGTGAAACACCAATTAATAAGGCAATCGTATTCTGCACCAGGGCTTTGGTGCTGTGCTCCGGCTCCGCTCCAGCTCCAGGCAAAAACCGGCAGCTCCACTGCTCCAGAGCTGCTCTGCGCTCCAGCTCCGGGCTCCGCTCCAAAGCCCTGTTCTGCATCACTAGTTCCAGCCCCATGTAGAGGGCACTACAGCAGTCTAATCTCAGGATGACAAAGACATAGGAGAAAAGTTCTCCATCTTCTTGCCAACTGCAGAGGGTAAAGAAATCTTGACCCCTGTTGCTATAGATGTTTGCAGGATCAGCCAGGGATCTAATACAGCCTGCAATCAGCAAACTGAGTAACAAATGGTAGCCACCCCCACATTAGGTGATCAAATAGTCCTAGCCATTGCTCCCAGTTGCTTTCCCCAAACCACAAGCATTACTTCAGTCTTCTCTGGGGTGAGTCTCAGCCAGGTAACCTTTCCTCCAAACTTCAGTGTAATTCTCAGAATGAATACATTGTTCATGTGTGCTAGCCAGGCTGAATTAGATGGAGATGTAGAGCTGGGCATCATCAACATACTGAAAACACAATATCTCCTATTCCTCACTTACCCTCCTAATAACCATATTGAACAGGTGGGTGATGACAGAACACTATGGTACCCAGCACAAGAGTCCTGGGAGCTGATGAGTAATTGTCCAACATACTCCTCTGAGATCTCTCAGAAAGAAAGGAGTGGAGCCACTTCAGAGCAATTTCACCTATTCCTCCAAGAGACCAGAATGATAGTACCCTACAGCGGTGCTGTAGGCAGCTGACACATCAAAAATATTTAGTATGGATAGTTTATCTTCATCCAGCTCCATGAGAACTAACTAGTACAATAAGCACAATGTCTGTACCACATACAGATGTACTGGGATCAAAGAAATATGAGGTCTCCAGGTATTGTCATCCACCCACAAACTCAAATACCATCCCTATACGTGTTGCCTTCCAGAAGTGATAATATCAGGAATGTCTCAACACCAACCACCAGGAGAATCCCTAGGCTTTTGCTAGCATCTAAGCAAAGTAGCATGTCCAGGAGCCCCTTGCAACTTTCTCTCCATTTAAAATCAGGTCTCCCACTTTTGCATACCCACCCCTCCCTAACTGCCTTCTATATAAAACATTCCTTGGGTGTAGCAACCCTTGTTCCATCTGTTTTAAGATATTCTGTGGCTTCCGATGACCTCCCCTCACCCCACCACTCCCACAGACAGACTGGGAAATCAGGAAATTGAGTTGCAATACAACTTTCCAAGTGATAGGATTGGGAAAGGCAATTAAGGTATCCATTTCCTGCCATAATATTAAGTGCTGGAGTCAGACAAGACCACAGATAGTGAATGTAGGCAGGTGGGGGGACATATAGGTAGTGTAGGACCTTATACAACTGTATAAATCACAAAAGACTAAGGCCAGCATTATGAGTTTACCAGTATGCGACAGACTGTGGACTGAAGGCTCTACCACTGTGTAGTTTGGGCAAGTCACTTCACTTCTGTGCCTCAGTTTCCCCATCTGTAAAATGGGGGACAATAGTACTTATATATGTATCTCTCCGAGGGATTTGGGATTAGTTAGTTAATATTTAGTAAATAAAGTATTATTTTAAGTCAATCTTAGTAAAGGTGGTGTTCCATCTTCCATATGCATTATTCCAGTAATAATTGTCGTTATAGGTTATTAAAACCTAGAGGCACAGCCCTACAGGCAAAGATGTCAAATATTAATACAACACTCACTACGGGTCAGCAAGTACCCTCCCTTCTATGTTCACAAATACCCACACCTTCACAGGAATAACCACAATTTTTAACTGCAAAATGATGACTTAGTTAATGAACCTGCACTTTGAACACATAATTCCTTCCTCATAGAATCCGCACCTCCTGTGTGATTTGAAATAATTTGTAAATGTAGAAGAGAGCAAAGATCAAGAGTCAGTAAACAGTCAAAAGGTTTTCTGATGATGAATAATAACCTTTGAAGTGGTCTACTACAATATTCCTGGAATTTCAAGAATGAACTCTGAAAAAAGCCAGACTGCAGTTCTATTCAGTGGCAATAAAAGTCAGCTAATTTGGTACCAAGTACCACAGGATATTATTGTTTATGTATGGGCTTTATCTCATGGTTTAGGGAAAATCTGCCAAGTTCCATAAGCTATTTCCTTATTAAAGAGTGTTCAGAGAGCCACAGAATTGGTGTTTAATTCTCTAACTTTGTTTCCAGGCAGATGAAAATGTCATCCTTCGAAAACATGCTTAAGTACTGAATAGATTCATTAGCCTTTTGCACTTGATGTTAATTTGATGACACACATATTTAATGGACATCAAATTATCATTGAATGAAGTATTTGACAATGGGTTCATTCATCCATTATAGTAACTAAGAAAAGGACTTTATATTAAAATGGTTTAAAAATGCAAAGAAGCATCTCAAGGGCTGATTAATTTACATTTTAAAAAAACACTGATTATGATATCCATTTGTTCATGTTTTTTTTTCCTCAAAAAATAATCAAAACACATTTGTGCACTGCAGCTCCATTGGGTGGCCCTTGAAGAATCACAGTGCATAAATTATAGAGAAGACTTTTTCATAGTAAATGCAGTGCCATGCAAATCATCATGCTCTCTCCTTAATCCCTAAAGCAAAGGAGAACTAAAACATATTTTAAATGTGCAAGAATTGTTACTTTTATTTTTACTTCACTGTAGCGTTATGAGCTTCAACTTCTACCACTCCTCTGGTCCATGCAACGAATTTCTGTGAAAGAACTGCATTTGTAGCTGGTTGCTAATTGTAGTTACACAGATACCTGTGAGACATGAAATGGACTAATGAAAACTGACTGCTCTAAAACAGAGTGCTTGAGAGCTTAGGCACTCATTTGCTTAAACAAACTGAAGTTGTTATCCAACTGCATTTTTTGTCAGTCAGAATTCACTTGGATGATTCTTGTTATCAAGTTGACAGCCCAAGTAATACCACTGTGCAATAAAACATCTTCATGGATTTACATGTTTATGGTTACACAGCCATGTTAACATTAATTTGCTAAACCTTTAGACACAGTATAAGTAAACCTATGCAGAGCTGATGTTTTATTAATGTATGAAAAATTCAGGGCTTGAACAATTTGATTTTAATTGTTTGTATTCAAACATTCTATCACACAACCCTGTCAAAAGCTGTATGTTGCATTCAGGCAATAAATAAGGCCCACATGCATACAGTAATCTGGTTACTAGGATATTGTTAGTTTTTGCTACCTATAGCTGATGATCAGGTTAATGATGAAATAACATGAATGCACAAATGACATTAATCAGCAAAAATCCTGGTTTAAAAAAAGCCCAAACAATAATACAATATTGGGTGATTTAAAACCAAAAGTAAATTGGTTGTATCCAGAGTCCACTGATTTTATACAGCACTAGTGCCAGTATGAGAGTTAAAATGGAGAAGCTCTGGAGCACTAGAAAATTTATGCCTTTCATATTTGCTTTGAGTTGGAGCTCTCCTACTGCAGTCTCAAATATTTCAGAAGAAAAATACTGTAACCATCAAAATGGCTTTGATTGTTAGGCTTCATTTGACTGAAGTGATCTGTCATTACAATTCAAATTTATATACTCACTGCATATTTTTTGGTAAAAGCATTCCTAAAAGTATCCTGTTGCTTAACAGTATTTAGATTTGCATACTCTACCACTCTATCACATGCTGAAGCTACCTTGTGACTTAGTGATCATGCAAATTGAAAATGCTTTTAATTTTGATTGTTTTAATTTGTATCTTTAAGTTTGTAGGCAATGCTGCTGTCTTCGGAGACATGAGAAATGTGTTTAGCCCAGTGATCAGGAACTGAAATATGATCTGGAAATAGTTATCCTAAAATTAAAAAGCTTAACATTGTCAACACAAAAAAACTAGCCTCTTTCCTTGCTTATTCAAAAAAAACCAATTTCTACAGTTAGAGGGACATTACTAATATAATCAGGAATTGAGATTTTTAGCACCTGAAGAAAAGGTGACTGTTCGGGTTTATGTTTTGGCCAAAGGCCCATTTGAAGCAAGATTGTGTCCTGCATCTTTTAGACTTGCAGGTCTCTCCATTTATAAAAACAATAACATTGCCTGTTACCTACTCTTTGTATCATATTTATATTGCTGTCAGTTCTCAAATAGATGGTGCTACTGAGATCAAAACTGTGCTTGTCACAGTATATAAGGAAAAGGAATGCTGGGACTTCTCATCTGTACATACATTAGCTATGGGTTGTGTTACACAAAAGGTATATATGAATTAACTTTCACTATATCTTTTTCAATATCTTGGGAGGATGTGTATTGCATTTGGAGAAACAGTATGTCAGCTACCACAAGAGTAACTAGACAAGCTGCTCTGTAGTGGGTAGGAGGAGTTTAGATTTTGGCCATCACGATGTAATCTAGGGTTACCATACGTCCGGATTTTCCCGGACATGTCCGGCTTTTTGGGCTCCAAATCCCCATCTGGGGGGAAATCCCAAAAAGCCGGACATGTCCGGGAAAATCGGGACATGCGGGCCGGCGGTCGGCCGGCTCGGGGGCCGGCGGCTCGGGGGCCGGCGGTCGGCTGGGCCGGGAGTGCTCGGCCCGGGGGCTGGCAGTGCTGGGCGGGCCGACCCAGGCTGGAGACGCACCTCCTCCCTCCCCCCCTTACCTGCTTCAGGCTTCCCGCAAATCAAATATTCGCGGGAAGCAGGGGAGGGGGCGGAATTGGGGCGGGGACTTTGGGGAAGGGGCAGAGTTGGGGCGGGGCTGGGGGCGGGGCCGGGGCCGGGGCCCCGTGGAGTGTCCTCTTTTAGGAGGCTCAAAATATGGTAACCCTATGTAATCAGGGATCTAAAACCTTTACAACAGCTAAAATAAATGCAGGGTTGTTTCGGTCACTGGCTGATTCTGGGAGTTATACTCCTGCAGATATTAAGATGTTCAGCTCTTTGGATAGCAGATAGTGGATATGTGCATGCACAAGCAGGTGTGTTCCATGTGTGCTGAACAGGGCTAATGTGCACAGGCACAAAACGTTGGAGCAATGCAGAGACCACATCCTCGAAAGTATAAAATGTAAAGAAAGAACAAATGAAAGAAAGAATGATAGACAGATAGATCGATCGATCTTATGATCCTACAAAAACAGGCCAATCTGCAGGACTATGAAGTGCAAGTTTGTCATGGATGCATACAGGCCTTGCAGAATCTTTGCTTACTAATGTTTGTAGTTACAAACAATAGCCATCCTCTTGAATCTTAATAAAATCTTAAAATAAATTATTTTTGTTTATTAAATGCACATTTGAGCACCTTACTTTAAAGTATTAACAACATTTGACTGAAAAGAGAACTAGGTAAAATATCAAAGTGCAAGAAAGAGGAATGATGTCTTCTGATGTGGCAGTTTTCAGATATGACTAAATCTTGTCCTGGATATACAGTAGGGATTCCCACTGAAGCCTTTGGCACCCTAATGTGGTTTCAGTGGTGTAAACAAAGGGAGAGATTTGACTCTTACTCCAAATTCCACGGTGGAATAGGATTTGGGAACCTCTTTCTGCAATTCAAGGCTTAACAGAACCACAAAAGTTCCACTATGTCAGGAGCCCTCTGCATCTAGGATTCGGGCCTTAGAGCCTGATCCTTCAAAGTGCTAAAAGGTAGGGTTACAATATTTAAAAAATAAAAAAAGAGGACACTCCACGGGGCCCTGGTCCCGCCTCTTTCCCACCCCCAGCCTTGCCCAACTCCACCCCTTTCCCACCCTTTCCCCAAAGTCCCCGCCCTAACTCCCCCTCCTCCCTCCCAGCCACGCGAAAAGGGCTGCCCCAGTGCTACCGGCTTCACGGTTTGCCGGGGGGGCAGGGTCTGGAGACTGCCCGGTAAACCGTGAAGCCGGTAGCACTTAGGTTTCGGGCAACCCCCATGCCTCCGGACCCCAGCCACCGGCCGGGCACTTCCCCTCCTGGGCGCCGGCTACTGTGCTCCTCCCCTGACTCTTCGGTTCTGTTTAAGAGCCGAGCTGCCCGAGCGCTCTGGCTTCGGGCAGCCCCCATGCCTCCAGACCCCAGCCACCGGCCGGGTAGTTCTCCCCGGCTCCAGCTGCTCTGCTCC
>NC_048306.1:10380694-10469993 GCF_013100865.1 Trachemys scripta elegans | reverse complement strand
AAGAACAGGAGTACTTGTGGCACCTTAGAGACTAACAAATTTATTAGAGCATAAGCTTTCGTGGACTACAGCCCACTTCTTCGGATGCAAGAAGTGGGCTGTAGTCCACGAAAGCTTATGCTCTAATAAATCTGTTAGTCTCTAAGGTGCCACAAGTACTCCTGTTCTTTTTAAGTATATACATGCTTGCACTGCTCAATATCTTTGAGCCATTCTCTCCAGAATCCATAATGCCCCATAAATGGGCTTCTGAAAAAAAGAAATAGCTGTATCTAGCAACTAGAAAACAGGTGCCAAGCCAGCTCTGGTTCTCCACTCTTCTGAGTGAAAAAATATTGACAAGTTGTCCGTTGAAACATTTTAAATAATATTGTTCTCTTTTAGGGCATCATTTATTCCAACCCTGGCTTACAGCATAATTTCTTTCATTGCCTCAGTTGCACTGCCTTGTCTGATAATATTTATCTTGAATATTTTACTCAAAAATCTATTTTATCTCTGTAATGTAATTTTAAATCTCTCTCTAAGTACTGTCAAATGGGAAGAAGATAATGAAATTACTAGTGTGTTGCAAGGTGATTAAATTTACACAATGACTGTGGCTTTGATTAAATGCCAGAAGTGGAGGGGAACCTGTAATAATACAAAATCCTCTAAGTTATACTGTACTTTTCATCAGCTATGTATGTTATACTCAGAATTACAGTTTATCTTAGCAACAGTTATATTTTCTCTCATTGAAAACATGTACCAGGTAGAGAGCAAATACTTTATTCTGTGGATCCTTTCAGTATTATCTCATGATGTTGGCTTTCGAATGAATTTGAGAAAAAAATTGAATAGAAGTAACAGCTTTGCAAATGTTTTTTGGTTTCCAAAAATAGGATAGCAGATTTCTAGAATTCACAAGACTTGATCCATGGCCACACATTTTTCTTTATTAAGATGTTGTCTAGCATGTTGTTAAGCAAAATGTTTTCAAAGAGTTTCCATTTACAAATTATAAAAAATACTTCAAAGCCCTCAAGTTACTGTGGGGGTAAAATATCAAAAGAAATAAATGAACAAAACACTCCCCCCCGCAACACCACCACCCACACAGTGAGAATAGCAAACCCAACACTAATTTACAGAATATTTTTAATATTATTAAATCAGGGCAACCACATTTTTTGGGTCAAAATATCAAACAGAATTTCATCCCATCTTATACTTAGTTTACCTGCATGAAGTAATCCTATCTCATGAATTAGACTGTATGCAAGTACTGTACCTCTCAAGAATTATGTTCATTTCCTCCCTTGTCTTAGCTCTATTCTATTACTGCATTCCGAGACAAAACATGAAGCCTTTAAAATAAAAGATTATGTACTTTCTAGTAACAATGTACATTTTATTGCCGAAATAACACACATGGAACAGCTGTTTATCAGTCATATTAAGCATCTGAAATATATTTGTATTAATTAGACATGTTTTATCCATGTTTGTTTAAATATTTCACACAAGTAGTTCAAAACAACTTGAAAAGTTAACTGCTTTAAAAAGTATTCATAAAATCCATTCTTACCACTTTGAAATGAAACTGGAAGAGAAAGGAACGTAGCATCAGCATATTATTCACTGAATCTAGGCTGCTTTATTCACTGTGAAAGTAGTAATTTCCCTGCCATGTTTGAAGAACAGGTCTTCATTATATGCACTCCTATCAATACACAGCCTACATACTGCAAGGTGCCTTGGATAGATTCCCATCAAAACAAACTCTGTTAATGCTCTACAGGTTTTTCAAGGTAACATCACATCTATTCCTCAACTTGAGACGTCCTACTGTTCAGTTTCATATATTCAACAATTTACTGTGGGTCATTTACAAAGATCAAAGGTAGCTGTACCATGCCAACAACCACTGAATTTTACATTAACAGAAACCAAGAATCTGGCACAAATGCATCATTAGTAAACTGTAAGTTAAACTATTATTAGTGCTAAGACATCAAATAGATTTTAAGCATTTCTCTGTCCATCCAAAGATACACAAAAGCAATATCTCTGTGTACTTGCAACTAAAGCCACATAGGTTTCTCTTTAAAGACCTTTGGGTGACAATAGAACATTTTACAGATGCACAGAAACAACAAGGCTAACCAAGTTGTCTTTTCCAGCATAAATCAAGTACTGTTAGAGAACTGGTCAGAGCTCAATCTCTCATAAACCCACGTGATAGACATAATGGGAGAATACAAGACAGAATAATAAAGAGGAAATACTGGAGCTTTATAGGACACTGAAGACATTTTTCAGAAGTTTTAAAATCAGTTTTGTCCTTTGTGATCTTTATAACAACCCTCTGGAATCCTGAAGGTGAATTGTTTGTGAGCTGAACATTTTCCCTCAAAGAATGGCTTGGGTGAGGAAAGGAGAGAGCATGACTAGGGAGGAAAGAGGAGACTGGGGGAGACTTGGCGAGAGGATTAAAGGGGTATTTGGGGTAGAGAGAGGAGGGAGATATTGAGGGAATGGGAAGACTCCTTTTCAGGCAAAAGGGGAAATTCCCTTCTGATTGGCTCCCTGTCCAATTCTCCTGCCTTCAGGGGAAGTGCAGCCAATTAAATTTCTCTGCAGGTGCTGAGGAGCTTCCAGATCTCTCACCGTGTGGAGCAGTCACCTCTGCTCCAGAAGCTCTGTCGGCCCTTTGATCAGAGAGCCTCTGGCCTGGAAGGGGGTTAAGATGCTCACAATGGCAGCCCTCTGATTGGCTTTGAGGTAGGGCTGAAGAGCTTCTAGTCATGGGGGAAGTAAATAAAGGCTTCCTGATGGCTGCCCCACAGACAGGTGTGAAAACACACAGTCAAACTCTAAGTAAGGTGGTTTACATATTAGAATATGTCTATACTGCAAAGAAAAACCCGCAGCCAGACCATGCCAGCCGACTCAGGCTCTGGGGGTTCAGGTTTCAGGGCTGTTTCACTGCACTGTAGTCTTCCAGGCTCAGGCTGGAGAACTGAGCTCTAAGACCCTGCGAGCATCCTAGAGCCCAGGCTCCAGCCCAAACACAGAAGTCTACACTGCAGTGAAAAAGCCCCGCAGCCCAAGCCCCAGGAGTCCGAGCCAGCTGGTCCAGGTCAGCTGCAGGTTTTTCTTTGCAGTGTAGACATACCCCGAGTGACCAGCTGTTTTCCTAGGATTCTGAGGAGGGTCTGGTAACTGGGAGGATAATCAGAGCAGTACTCATGGGAGGAATGAGTGCTGCCACACCCCAGCTCCTCACTGACAGACACCCTCTCCAACTGTATCAGCACATCTGATACGAGATCATGGAGGGAACTGAGGCAGCTGCTGGAAAGAAGAAAGGAAATAAATCTACTGGATTGCCAGACCTTTGATTATTATAATTAATCAACACTGTATTTATTACGGTAGTGCCTAAGGACCAACCAAATACGGGATCCCACTGTGGTAGGCCAGGGGTGGGCAAACTACGGCCCGCAGGACTGTAAAGTATTTTAAATGGTTCTACGTAACACGACTACACAGAAACTAGCATTCCAAGTCTTTCCAATTCCACCCAGTCCTTCCACTACTCTTCAGCTGAAGGCTGTCGTCTCCAAACTCAAGGGGCCTGCTACTCACTCCTGTATGAAACAAACTATGAATTAGGTAGTGTGATGAATACTATAGCTCCTTTCATTTTGGAGAGGATATTGTGTTCTCTTACATAGACCACTTTTTCCTAGTCTGCTTATGAGAATGTCATGTGGGACTGTGTCAAAAGCCTTACTAAAATCAAGATATATCATGTCTAGGCCAGTAATCCTATCAAAAAAATAAATTAGGTTGGTTTGACATGATTTGTTCTTGACCCTATTATCCTGTAGGTGCTTACAAACGGATTATTGAAAATTGGTTCCAGTACCTCTCCAGGTATCCAAGTTTGTGTATAATTCTATGTGTTCTCTTTGTTCCATGTGTCCACTATGTTTGCCCTTCTCCATTACTCTGGGACCTCACCCAAACTCCATGAGTTCTCTAAGATAACTGCTAACAGTGCCAAGATTGTTTTAGCTAGTTCCTTAAATATCCAAGGATGCATTTCATCAGGCCCCGCTGACTTGAATACACCTAACTTATCTAAATATTCTTTAAACTTGTTCTTTCCCTGTTTTGGCTTGTGTTTCTTCCTCCTAGTTAATATTAATTTTATTGAGTATCTAGTTACAATTTACCTTTTTAGTATAGACGTAAGTAAAATAGGCATTAAACACCTCAGGCTTTTTGATGTAGTCAATTATTAACTCTCCCTCCATGCTAAGTAGAGGACCTACATTTTCCTTAATCTTTTTCTTGCTCCTAATGTATTTATAGAACTTCTTTTTATTGCCTCTTATGTCCCTTACTAAATGTAACCCATTTTGTGTTTTTGTGTTTCTGATTTTGTTCATTCCTTCTTGTGCTACTTTTTTGTACTCATCGTTAACTTAAAAGTAGATATGGAATGGAATAATACAGGGTTCTCTTCTGAATGCAAAAGTATACAGTTTTTTCATTAACAGCTTAGAAGACAGTAGACACTACTGTATGTTCATTGAATTTTTGGATAATACAAGATTTGGATGGATTGCAAACACTGGAAGATACGCTCACAATAAAACAAAGTATGTTAAAATGGGCTACGTAAGTATGAATAACCAAATGGACATACAAGTACAGGGGTGCTACCTGGATGGTGGCCATATATGTAGATACAGTCAGAATATATTGGGGAAATGGTAGCTAGCCAATAAAAACAGAAAAAGATCTAGGAGCTCACTGTGCCTAGATACCATAGCAATGGGTGTCAGCTAAATATTTTTAATAGACTATATGAGTTGAATACAACTCAATAATGCCCCCTCCCCTGCTTTTCATCCACCCTGAACACAAATGAAATGCAATACTCAGTTATATTGATAGGTATACCATGTGTAAAATGAAGAAAGTAATTATCCTGCTCTGTTTTGCACTGCTTAGATCTCCACTGTAATACTACATGTGTTACTGGGCATGACATTTTTTAAAATGGAAAGCTTGGAATATAAGCTTGGAAAGCTTATATTCTAGATAAAAGAAGATCAAGGAAAGAAGATGCTAGTATCAAAGGACTACAAACGTGACGGAGCTGTATAGAGGACAGATTTTCAGTTTAGTCAACAGGAAACACCACAAGAATGGGTTTAAGCTACAGCAGGGAAAAATGAAGTTAATAATTGTTTTCACCTGATAACTCTGAACTGCCAAGCATGCTTTTGGCACTATATATAATAGAATAATAATGATGATGATAATAAAAAGAATTAGGTGAAGAACAAAGCTGGGAATCACATTCCCAGGAGATGTTCAAGGCTAAATGGAGCTTCCACTGCTCAGTGTAGTTTAGGAATGATGCAGGTAGATGTTTATAGTTTGTGTTAGAGTATATTCATGGTTCAAGAACAGTTAAAATGTGTGATATCCAAATGTGCTGGTGATACCTAAACTAACGATGTAGCAAATAATGAGGAACAATGAAACTTTATTCAGATCTGGATCTTTCAGGTCAGCAGGTAGACAATGCAGTCAGTACAAAAAAATGCAATATAAGTTTAGGAACAATGAACTAAAATAGTGACTAATGATTGAAAGGGAAGAGTCATGCAGAATTCTGAACAGAAAAAGGGATTTAGAGGCTATTGTGGGAAAATCCTTGAAATCATTAGCCTAGCATATGGCTGCATTCCACAAAGCAAACAGGATCCTGAGCTGCATCAACACGGGGTAACAATACAAATCAAATGCAATGATAATTTCATTGCAAAGAGAACTGATTGACTTGAATTCTGTCTCGTGTAATGGATTAAGTAACAGTCACCTTATCACAGCAAGTGTATCCTTAGCCTCCGGAGAGAATGCTACCATAAAACAGGCTAATGTTAGGTGTGATTCTGTGGACTATTATTATTTTAAAGCAAAGGCTAAGGGATTGATTGTCTTGTCAGTGGAGAAGATACATCTTTAAGATCTATTATTTGAAATATTCAAAATTGTGAAGGAGATGCATAAAGTTATTTCCAAACCTGGATGCCTAAAATTAGGCTGTTAAATTCTTCACCTGTCAATTGGACTATGGAAATACTGATGATGTTTTCAGACGTCCTGCACTGTTTCAAAACAGTGCACCTTCATATAAAGATACGGAATCTTGGATTTCCTCTTTCTTTTTATCAACGCCACCTTTTCCCTCCAGCTTGCCTCCCACTTCCTTCCTTTTCCAAACAACCAGTTTCATATGCCTCATTTCTGGCCAAGGCAACAGGAAATAGAGCTTCCTCTATGGCCCATACAACTCTGTGTATTAGCCTTGCTGCCTGACCTACGAGAAATTTAGGGTGCTACCTCCAGACAGATCTTACTCTTTACTGGACCTAAATACCAGGCACATGACATTCACATGGGAGAGCTGAAAAAAATGTGTCAATGAAATGTGCTGCCATTTCTATTTGGTTTAATATTTGTAATTTTTTTATGCTAACTCATGATCTTCCAATAGTAATAGCAGAAAATGGATTATCTCTGAGGATCTGAAACCAAAATAAATACCTGAAAGATGAGGGTGCTAAGCACCTTTGAGGATATGCTCTGCACCTGCAGGATCAGGCCCTAAGTTTACACTTGCTATTACCATTAGGAAGTTCAGACTCTCAGGACCACAGAGGTAAACTAAAAATCCAGCACTAGATCCAAAACTGCATCGCCAGAGATCCACTTGGAACAGCTGAGGAGGTAGGGAGAAGGGTCGGGGGGAAGATACCGCTAAGTATTTTTGCATTCCCCTAATCTCCAAGCTTGTCAGGTGCTGGTTTGACCCCAAAGGCAACTTAAATCAGCCTCAGTCTGCTCTCAATTCTGACACTTGCAACCACTACAAAACGGCTTGAGCCACATGGAAATCATAAGCTTGCATCACTTCTCTGGCCTCACTCCCATCCTGGCCATATGCTGGCACACCCCATAGGTAGGGTCCCCAAAGAGTGGGGAGTACGTAATGGGGAATCCCAAGAAGAACTAAAGATGACTTCAGGATTAAAAAGAGACATTTCTTAAAATGACTGAACTTATTTATTTTCATCTTAAACTACAAGATGCAGCAATCTGTGATCTTAACAAAATCACAAAAGAACAGGCATTTTGAAAGGGTTGAAATAGAGAAAATTCTGAGGGATATCCTGTTTTTATTTGGGAGATAACTAGCATAAGAAGTAATGAGAGAGACAAGGTAGGTGAGGTAATATCTTTCATTGTAATATTGTATACAATCAGTTGTTTCAATTACTTATCAGTTGAGGTTCAGACAACCAGGCTGGTCAGACAAACAAATATACACTCCGAGGTCTAAGACAGACTGCGCTCATGCACTGCTTGCCAAACACATTCTAAGAACATAATTCTAGCACGTATCCGTAACTTTTTGTACACACCTCATACATACATCTAGCAAGAATATTAATTATCAGTGAATTATCAATTTTCTAATGATATATTATATGCCTCCTTTTGGATATATTTCATGACAACAGTGTGTTGGGTGTAGTGAGTATGTCAGGCCTAACGTGAGTTGCTGACACAGAGTAGTGACCCACCCCTGACACAGTAGAATTAGCCACTGGCTACTCCGCAGGCATCAAAGTTCCCTGAAACCATAAACTAAGGGGCCCCTTTCCCACTCCTTAACATCCATACCCCGCCAGTGGTTGCTTCACACCCATCTGGGTCACCCAGGTCAGTAAACTGTTCGGTCACCCCCAAAGGCATGAAACCAGATCTTATGCCACCCCAAGTCTGACCTGCTCCCAGAGGAGTTCTAGCTCACAGCTACCCTTAGCTGTGCAAGTGTCTCTCTATGCTTGGCAGTTTTGGGGGCACAGCACCTTCCAGCTGTGCCTCAGTTTCTCTGCTTCAGGAGGTGCTGGCCCCCAGCTAGTTATCTAGCTGTGCTAGGGTCCCACCACTCCTAGCAGATCTTGGGCCATTGCATTTTTTTAGCTGTAGTAGGACACACAGACAATTAACACTGACTCAATTTCCTGGAGAGGGATTACCCCTCGATCACTGAGTCTGGCTATGGCAGGCTTGTACCTGCGCCCTTGGGCTCAACCCTGTTACATCATTACAGAAAACAACATAAGAAAAAGATTTTCCCCACATTTCCACAGTTCAAATCCCAGAATAACCTTTAGTGTCCATAATGACTCAGGCTACAGACAGAGTGAGGGATCCATCATACTCACATTTGGTTGTCTGATCAGGCACACCATTATGTCCTTTCTCCTGGGTCCCATGGGCATGATTCGCCTCTCCTCTTCTACTCTAGTGGCCTGCGTTTATCCTGGCCAGCAAGCTTCTATTGCTTCAGCTCTGCCTCCTCACTCTGACACATGGCCTCCAGTTCGATCCCTCTCTCCCCCACTAGCAGCCTTTCCACTCCAGGGTCCACAACTCTGGACCAATCACCGTTGTTGCTGCCTCTGCTGGATAGTTGGGGGAACACTCTGCTTAGTTTCCTGCATTACCTCTCATATCCTTGTCTCTCTCATATCCTGGGACCAACACAGCTGTAAAAACACTGCAAATAATAAAGTAATGCCCTGTACATTTCCGAAGGGTGAAAATTGAAAACTTCTTCCTAAGGCCTGCTTTGATACCGACACAAACAAGAATGTCAAGAAAATGCCTGCAATGTACATTCCTATTGAATACACAGGAATTAGTCAATTTCAGTAGCTAATTAACTTGTAATCTTTAAACTGCAATGTTTCCTTGTTGCTATAGTTATAGCTTCTGATAAGGGTAGAGTTCAGCAGCTGCAGTACTTTCCAATAGCAATCTCAGCTATTAAAAAAGCACCCTTTGTTTTCGTACAGTACGAGGATAATGGGGGCAATACCAGGCACTTTCCCCCTTCTTCCTCACAGAGGCAGACAACCTTGGAATCACTAGTAAGAGTCAGACCACATGTTGGTTCTGCAACTGGCACCAATAAAAACTTGCTGCTAAATCCCATGGTATTAACTTGCTGATATGAGCAGCTCCAGATCTTCAACTGGGGGCCATATGTGCAGGATGTGTTAATACTCCAAAAAAAAGTCTGTTGAACTAGCAAGTTTTGATTACTATTACAGCTGGATTTTTATGTGCTAATTAGTTTCACAAATTCAACATTTGCGCATTTAAGCAGATTCCTACATAGGGCAAACAGCTGAAGTCACATAGACAGAGCAATCGCGTTTAGTTCCATGGCTTTTTACTGCGGGACTCCTCAAAGCGTCTTTTACTTGTTTTCAGAAGAGTCTATCAACTTTGAACAGGTTTTTTTTTTTAAGCAATTCTATTGTTCGCAGTTCCCCCGTAAAGCAATTTGGGTCACAGATGCTATGTTTAATTGTAACTGGTTACACCATCTTTGCTTAATGAGATTTGTCTGCACTGCTCCGTTTTATACAAAATTGGTTGGCCTCAAAAGAGTGCACTAGATGGCGGCAGGAGATTCAGGTAGCCTCTTCTGTTCATGCCTGCACATGAAGTAGCCATCATCTGGGTGTGTTGCTTTTACTCTCAGTTCCTGGGACTGGATTCTCCAGGATCAGCAACAGGCCATTCTCAGTAGAACACAGCCACCTCTGGAACCATAGGAGTCTCCCAGAATCCCAGGCTGGCATCATTCATGGATAATGCAAGGTGGATTTATCTTATTTTGCTTTTTCTTGGCTGTTTCTCGTTTCTTGTGGGGGGAGGGGGGAAATAATGAAAGGATAGTATTGTGTGACTAAGCATTGAAGTGGGATTCCATTTCCAGCTCTATCACAGACCTCTATCTAACCTTGGACAAGTCACCTATGACCTGATTTTCCAAAGTTGCGGAGCATCCACTGCTCTTTTGAGTTCAGTGGCAGGTACTCAGCACTTCTGAAAATTAGGCCACTTCTCTTTCTGTGGCTCTTTCTCTGTAAAATGGGGATAACGTGTCCTTAAAGTGGGGTGTTGAGGATAAAGTTCATTAATGTTCATGTGCTGTTCAGATCCTAAGGTGACAGGGGCTATATAAGAACCTCGACGGACAGATAATTATCATTTCCCAGTTCAATTCTAATTTCTTGTCTTTGTTTTATTGAGTTTAGTGACTCAGTCCTGACCCAATAGCTTCCTGCTGAGCACTGCTAAGAGCCATTTCTGCTATAGGTTTTGTACACATCCACTTGAGTGCTGGCATAGACTGCCACCATCAGCATTGTTGCACATCCCATTAGACAGTCACAGTGAGATGATTTATTATTTAACGACAGGCAATGTGGCAGAAGTGCTAGCATTACTTTTCTTAATATCTATTAAATGTTCAATACAACACTCTGCTGAAGGTCTTGTTGTTTCTCTGATGTACGGAGGCACTTTCTATAGATAATGCAGCAGTTCACATTGTAGTAAATATGAATGCCAGTAAAAGACCCGTGCTTCATTTTAGATCTGTGAACATTTTACAAATATCTCCAAAGGAATTGTGCATTTCACCCTTTGCAAAGCAAAAAACAAAACAAAGAACCTAATGTGCAGAATACACGGTGGAAAAACTGGAGAGAGAGAGAAAAAAGGTCGGTACTGAATTGTTTTGCTGAACACAGGAGATATTTGGACATACATTATCTCCCACGTGAGCACAATAAAATGTAGTGTCACAACCAATGTGAGGTAAAAAGCGTTATACCCATTTTACATATTGCTTCTGGCCCGTACCGCGCTAATGAGCCAGGGGATATCTGAGTTCATTCTCATGATTGTTTATAGCATGCAAGTCTTTTCGGATTCCTCAATGTAATTAGATGGCCAAATAGCCAGGGCAGCATAGAACATTCACTTATATAAGAAACTGTCCAGAAGCTTGCCCACCCACCCTCCCATCAGTCCAAGATCTAGGCACAGGGATACATTTCTGGCCTCCAGACTGCAACTATGAAAAATGAAACTGCCAGCCAACAAAAGGCAATTCATGAGCACAGAGAACAGGACTTTCACATAAGCAGGACCTAGGCTATGGAACTCACTGCCAGAACAATTAAAACTGACCATTACACTCCCCATTTGCAAAACTAAATGCAAAACTTATTTCTTTGACCTAACTTTCCCACCATAAATTCTCCTCACACACTCACCAACTCTTTATTCCATTCAAGCATTTTTCACTTACCTGATGGAAAGCAAGAAAGGGAGATTATTGTCTTTATATATTTTCACACACACACACACACACACGTCATATTCTACAGTGATGAGCGCAAACATGAGAACAGAAGGGAAGAGAGAGGAAAAAAATCAAAATCCTAAACATGGATGCCCTCAAGCTTTGTCACTTGGGCTCATCCATAATTATCATGCAACTTGGAGAGTCATTGCATAAAGAATCTATAATCATTCAAAGAATGGCAAATCCTGAATGAATATGCATCCAGCATTTGTCATGAAATGCTGCATTTGTTGTCATACGTTTGAAGAAATATATATTGTACCCATCAATATCAAATGCTATATTGGCCAAAATGGAGCGTGGCCAGTGGCTCTAGCAAGAATTTGAGAGTCAGAACCACTGGATTCTAAAGTGGCCGTCACTGACTTGCTGTGTGACTCTCAGAAACTCACTTAAACTTTCTTTGCCTCAGTTTCCCCACCTCTAAAATGAAAACACATATACATACCTACTTCGCAGGGATGTTTGTAAAGTGATGAACTGGGTTTTAGCCCACGAAAGCTTATGCCCAAATAAATTTGTTAGTCTCTAAGGTGCCACAGGTACTCCTTGTTGTAAAGAACTTGTAACACCTACCTCATAAATTAACATCTCTAAAGCACCTTGAAATCCTCAGATGAAGGGTGCCATATAAATATAAAGCAAAAGTAGCATAGTCTGTGCTCTGCGCTGACCAATCAGTTAAACTATATTATGGAATGATTGCTATGCAAGTTTTGTTCAGAAATTAAGAAAACAAAAATAGTTATTGAGCTAGTGGGAAAAAACTAAAGAACCCTCTGATACAGCTTTCCTTGGGAATCACAATATAAATAAAGTCTAGCCCAGGGGTCGTCAACATTCGGCACGCGGCTCGCCAGTGTAAGCACCCTGGCGGGCCGGGCCAGTTTTATTTACCTGCTGACGCGGCAGGTTCGGCCGATCGTGGCCCCCACTGGCCGCGGTTCGCCGTCCCGGGCCAATGGGGGCGGCGAGAAGCAGCGCTGGCGAGCAATGTGCTTACCCTGGCAAGCCGCGTGCCGAACGTTGCCAACCCCTGGTCTAGCCTATCATTTCTTTTAATTTTCTAAACAAATCTCTGAAACAGTAAGTTTGCACTCAGCTAGAGAAGCAGCAGAAGCTGCTACTGCTGTAATGAATGAAACAAGCAAATAAAGTAGAACTTTCCCCCCAGTGTTTTAAATATTTTTTTTAAATCTTCAGTTATTGTAAAATAACAGGAATAGAATCCTAGAATTGTAAGACTTGAAGGGACCTTGAGAGGTCATCTAGTCGAGTCCCCCGCACTCATTTCAGGACTAAGTATTATCTAGACCAGTGATTCTCAAACTAGGGCCGCCCTTCCTGCAGCCCCCATTGGCCTGGAGCGGCGAACCGCAGCCAATGGAGCCGCGATCGGCCGAACCTGCAGACGCGGCAGGTAAAGAAACCGGCCCGGCCTGCCAGAGGCTTTCCCTGAACAAGCGGCGGCCCTAGTTTGAGAACCACTGATCTAGGCCATCCTTGATAGGTATTTGTAAAACACCTTGGTTTTGAGAATTCCTGGCTCTTCCCTCCTGTTTGGTTATCTTATTGTTTTAGCTGTAGCTTTCATTAATGCTTCATACTATGTACATCAGAGAGAGAAGGTGGGTAAGGTAATATCTTTTATTAGACCAACTTCTATTGGCGAGAGAGACAAGCTTTCGAGCCACATAGAGCTCTTCCTCAGATCTGGGAAAGGAACTCCCAGCATCACAGCAAAATGCAAGGTGGAATAGATTGTTTAGCATAAATAGTGAGCAAACATTGTAAAGGCACCATTAAAGGTAGAGTGGCCCATTAAAACATCTGCAGTCATAGGACAAAAAGAGAGGGGATTAGTGGGTTACAGATTGTTATAATAAGCCATAAATCCAGTGTCTCTGTTCAGTCCATGATTTTTGGTGTCTAGCAAAGTAATAAATTTAAGTCCAGGCTCGTCTTTTGGAAGTGTTGTGCAGATTTCCTTTGGGGATGAGGACTGATAGATCAGATATAGAATGACTGCTTTGTGAAAAGTGTTCCCCCACAGGGTGTTTTTGTCTTTTTATCATTTTCCTGTGTGAGTTCATTAGACAGCGTAGTGATTGTCTGGTTTCACCCACATCATTGTTAATGCGGTATTTACTGCACTGGATGAGGTATGAGGTACTTGCCTGTTGTGATACGCATGCGTAGGATCCAGGGATCTTGAAAGGTGTGTTGTGGGGATGTTGATCATTGTAGCAGTGGAGATATGTCTTCAGGTTTTGCATCTGTTGTCTGGCAGGGCCTGGCGCCGTTCTGAGTTGGTGTGTCCTGGTCTGTGGGGAGGACAATGAGCTTGGAGAGGTTGGGGAGTTGTTTGAAGGCCAGACGGAGGGTTCAGAAAAGATTTCTTCCATGATAGGGGTCCTCATTGAATATGGATTTTAGTTGCTTGATAATACCTCATATGGTTTCCAGCGTGGGGTGGTAGGTGACAACTAGGGTGTACGGTCAGAGGGGGGTTTATTTCTGTATTGAAGCAGGTACTCCTGGGATATTTGAGAACGGAGGCACTAGATTTATGGCTTATTACAACAATCTGTAACCTACTAACCCCCCCTTTTTGTCCTATGACTGCAGAGGTGTTAACGGGCCACTCTACCTTGAATGGTTCCTTTACAATATGTGCTCACTACTTATGCTAAACAATCTGTTCCACCTTGCATTTTGCTGTGATGCTGGGAGTTTCTTTCCCAGATCTGAGGAAGAGCTGTGTGTGGCTTGAAAGCTTGTCTCTTTCACCAACAGAAATTGGTGGTTCAATAAAAGATATTACCTCACCCACCTTTTCTCTCTAATATCCTGAGGCTGACATGGATACAACTATACTGCACATCACTACTGACATGGCAGTTTAAACTTTCACTTCTGTGTAAAAAAAACCAGACATGGGTCTAACAGAAAACTGTCTAAACCAAAGGAAAAAATCCACATCAGGCATGTCCGCCAATCTCACGGTTCTATTATTGAATTTTTGTAACAATTTTACACTGAACAAACCATCGCAAAAGCATTTTGCCTCCTAATCTTCTTCAATATATAATCTCTAATTTAGTGGAGAATCAGCAAGTACAAAACATCATTTTCTCTTCCAGTTCTTAGTGTGCAGAAGTTGTCGCCATATTTTTTCCCAGAGGTATGTGTAGTTCTTTAGACAACATAGTGATGATTTCTTAGACACCCAAGACACCAGGGAATTTCCAGCCAAGAGCTTGTTGATAAAGTACCAGCTGACAGCAACCCCTCCGTCTCTCTTTGTATGATGTCCACTTTTAGCAGTAGTAATCAATCTGTCACTGCACAGACACATGACCACACCATACATTAAATGTGTCAAAGGACAGAAGCACCATGCCTAATGAAGAGACGGGGAGTCTCTTGAACCCAATTCTTTAAATAGGGAATCCCTGCAAATAAAATCCTGATTGATGTTTTACAATTGTTTAATGCTGTGCTTTGCTTGACTTCAGTGGGATTGCCTCAGGCATAAGTCAGTGCAGAATCTGGCACATATACTGTCTGGTTTGATTAATGTAGCAATTTTGGGGTACAACCATCTCTATCATATGTATGCAGAAAAAGAGAGAATAATTATAAACATGTATCTTGCTCATTTCAAATGAGATTTTCCAAAATGCCTAGGGGATTTGGATGCTCAGTTCCCATTAAAATTAATGAGAATCGGGTGTCCAAATTCAGCAGACAGATTTACAGATCCTAGTCTTGGTCTGAAGTTCACCTGGATGCGAAGGGCCGGTGCAAAGCCTCTCTACTATTTCTGATCTTAACATTTTTGTTGGTGTAAATGTTCAAATTCTGAATTTTATCCAGTGGGGGTGAATCTGATACAATAAAGATGCACAGAAATACTGAAGATAGACTATTTTGTCACAATAGAAAGTAATTGAAGGCCAGATCCTGCAAGGTCCTGAGCAATCTCAGCTCCTATTGATGTCAATAAGAGGTGAGAGTATCCAGCACCTTGCAGGAAGTGATCAGCACCTCTCAGAAGTGAGGCCTAATTACCTCAGAGAATCCTGGAGCAGGGAAAGAGTCTGGATACAGACTGATGAACTACAGTTTTAAAAGTATTATATGATGCACTCATTTAGAGTTTAACAGCAATATTATTGGAGGAACCCTCTAGAATAAAATAGGCTGCATAGCAGGGGGGATCTGAAGAGCTGTCTCTCATGCACACATACAATCTACGGCACTTTCTGTAAAAACTCAGAGGGACTCTCAGGAAAAAGTCCATTTTATAACCATAATATCTAGTTGTTCAATGGTATTTCTAAAAAGTACCTTTTCCCCTCATCCCTGTTTTCCTAGTGTCATATTATGGAGCTTATCCAGATGTAATCAGAGAGAATCAGGTAATTTATATGCTTTTCATTCAGTTCACTGTAAGACTCTTGGAGGATGTGATTAATTCACAAATAGCCGACTAGAAGAGTTGAGCATTAGAATAATTATTGACCTGAATGGACATCCTGGTTTTGTTCCAGAACAAGACCTACCTTTTGTGGTATACAAAAATCAATCATTCTTCCTAATTAGAACATGTGGAATTTGTTACAAAACAGGAACAAGGTTTGCCCCATTTCTTTGATATTTTGAACTTTCAAGCTACATTATATCCAGTTCATTATCATACTGCTTCCGGGACAGAAAATAGCAAGTAGGGTGAAGGGATGAGGGTGTTGATTGGATGGCATTGAGAATTTGAAAGCGGCTATGTTATTGTAGTTTTCTTCTTACAGGCAGCTTTTTTACCTGAATTTTGCCAAATTCCTTAAAAGAGAGAGAAATGTACAGGTCTGAAGAGGATTCATATTTTCAGCTTTACTATTATTATTTTTTTACTTTACTAAACTATATTATTCTGCTTTACTAGTGGATTCTTGACGCAAAATACGATTGACAGTTAACTTCAACTGAAAACTGACTCAGATACCATCAGTGGACTTCAGAAGTATTTCATACAATATTCTACACACAGTTTTTATAGAGTTTGTAACACAAACCCAAGCAGGCATAAACTATATGTACTTGGGTAAACAATTTTGAAATTTTCTATTGGCAACATTTCTTCTAGTGACTGGCAGATTTTTCTTGTTCTTCTTGTCTTTTATTAACATACTATTCGATAACTAATGGCAACTGTAATATTATTAATTATATTGGGGCATATGCAGTAGTACAGATGTAAATGACAGCAAATGGCATGTCCATCTTGGAAGAGTATGTTGATAACATTTAGAGGAAGGTATGAGAACAATGATTTAACCAATGTTCAAATTGCTAGCTACACCTTTGGCTCTTAGTTAAATGAATGAACAATAGTGTTTCATGGCAAATTTCTTTCCATTAATTTCCTGAACGACAAAGACTTTTGGATCATTATTCTTTAGAACCTGATAGGAAGATCTCAAAGTACATGTAGAGCAGTCATGGATAGGAGGCCAAGTAGCTCAGATTGGTAACTGAATATAAAGTCTTCCAACTCTAGGTGACCAGCATAAATCCTGCCCAGGTTGCTTGACTACTACAAGGTATGGCTTTTTCCCCATTGGTGTTTATTGTATTTCAAAACGGTGTCTTCCTGTCTTTTATCCTTTACTGTAATGATCTTTATTACTTTTCAAACCCACTTTGGGGTAAAAGATCTGTGACAGAGTGGAGGTAGTTGCAGAACAGATGTCTGTCTAGACAGATGGCATTTAAAAAAAATAAATTTAAGAAAGGGTCATCTCAGCAAGACATCAGTAGGAACATGTGGTAGGCAATGAGTTAAGCAAAACAATCCATTCCTAGGTTATGCTGGCAACATTGATGACAGGTATGAACAAAAGTAGCACATAAAAAAAAAAAAAAAAAAAAAAAGCCAGGCTAAAAAAAGCCAGCTGTATTTAAAAGATGGAAGAATCTGTGGTTGTCAAATGACAAAGGACAAAATTAGAAGTGACAGAAATTGTATTTGGTAGCTTCAAAATGGGAGGTTAAAAGAAAAAAATGAAAGCTATAAAAAACTTGACAATGTCTTTTTAACAAGCACTATATCTTGTGATAAAGTTGAATGGATCTCGGAATGTAATCAATAATTTTCACTAACCGCTTTCTGCAAAAATGGCAATAATCCTTTTGCTGGATTCTTCTCAGATATGTTCAGATGACATACAGCCGCTCCGAATTTCTTCGGATGATAATTCACTCTACAGAGTCAATTTCTCAGTAGACTAGCAGAAGAAAATTGTCTAAAAAGGTACAGTGTTCATATTTTGACAATATATCTTGACTGCTAGCAGGCTGGTGTCTTACAGAATATTATTTGAGAGCTTCACTTCAGAAAAGCCAGAGGATACTGTTATGGCTTTTGTATTGTATCTGAGTATTCCAACAATCCCAAAGAAGAAACAGAAGATGATTGTTAGAGACAACATAGCTTTACTTGAACAACAACCTTTTACGGACCTGCTTCTCCTTTCACTTACAAGACTACAAATCAGGAGTAACTACTCTGAGAACATTTGAGTTTCATAAATGTGAGGGGAAAATCAGGCTCTGTATCTCTAATATAACATCACCATGGGCTTTTAATCCATATGAATAAATCTATATAACCCAGCTGCTTGTTCGCTCATAGGCAGAATGTACTGAAACAATATAGCCCCCATATTTCTGAATCATCTCAGTACCCACATAGTACTAATGGATAGTGGGAAATCCTAAATAAAGCAGGGCTTTGGAGCGGAGCCCGGAGCTGGAGTGTGGAGCAGCTCCAGAGCAGTGGAGCTGCAGGTTTTTGCCTGGAGCTGGAGTGGAGCCGGAGCACAGCTCCAAAGCCCTGAAATAAAGTTCTGACTTTTTTTTTTAAATCAAACCACAAGCCTGTGGTGCACGAGATTCTCTCCCATGGACACATTTTACAGCAAACTGATTATTTGCCTACTTCTAACAATAAACAACTGGAGACCAGATTTAATAATTATAATGGTAGCATCTTGACTACTTCAAATACATTTGCACACAAAAGGCTAAAGAGGAAAGATGTTTAAACCATCTGTATGTAGGTTTAAAGAAGGTTAAAACTCTGGATTGGACTCGAGATCTCAGTTCAGTTCCCAGCTCTGCCACAGACTTCCTATGTGACCTTGGCCAAGTGATTTAATCACTCTGTGCTTCAGTTCCTGCTTGTAGAACTGGCATTATGCTATTTCCTTTGCCTGTCTGGATTGTAAGCTCTTCTGGGCAGGGACTCCTCTTTACTATAAGTGACTGTGATTTTCAAAACTGACTAGGAAATTTAACCACATAAATGTCATTGAAATTAATTGTAGTTTAGTAGCTAAATCACTTAATCAATTTTGAAAATCACCTAGTCAGTCTCAACCTATATGTACAGCTATCACAATGGGGCCCTGACATCTGAAGAAGTGAGGTTCTTACTCACGAAAGCTTATGCTCCCAATACTTCTGTTAGTCTTAAAGGTGCCACAGGACCCTCTGTTGCTTTAGTCTAAAGAAAATTCACCATAGTTTGTTCTTAACTCTCTCTGAGCTCTTTTCTTAAAGTTTAGAAGTCAAATACTCCTCCTTTGGAAAAACTCACAGGAGGGGTAAAAAGGCTTGTCAAACCCCTTGAGAGTGAAATGGTGGAGCTCCCAAGGAATGCTCCTTTCATTGGGTAGGACTTTCTGCCTTGCAGATGTTATGACTGATACTTTGCAGACTTTCTGAATTTGCAAGGAGTTTAAGACCCTATCCCATGGATCTGGGGTCTCTACAAGGGAGAGTCAGCCCCTCTCCTTGGCTCTTGGAACCCCTTCAGCCCTGGCTGCTATATTACCTATTATACCCCTCATCACCCTGCACAATGGGGAAAAAGGCCTGGAAGGAGCATTAATATTGGTTAGACCAACATTAACTCCTATACAGATTTCCAAACAGAGATCTGTCAAGTCTCTAGAAAAGGATAGTAGATGGAGCAACTGTTTCTTGTCCTTCCTCTACTCCAACACTCACCCCAGATGCAGCAATATAGTGTATGTGAGGAAGGCCTTCCAGAGAATTTTTGTGGTTGCTGCCGTGTATCTTGTCTTCCTCCCTGTTCTTCTTTGGAGAGACAATCTGCTTTCCTCTTCATCATGAGTCTTTATGTAAGGAAACTGATGCTTCTCATCTTTTGTGGGTAGGAGATTTGGTTGGAGAAGTTTGACTCTCACCATCTCCACATTTTAAAGTGTAAAGAAATTCCACCAATGGAATAGACAAACGCTTAACAAATGGAAAATACAAAGAGTGATTGCTAATAAACTACTTGGGGGGGGGGGGAGGAAAAATCCTTTAAATACCTGAATATGCAGCATGTGAAACGGAAGAGAGGTAGGGGCAGAAAAGACAGAAGCAGTATCGCTTCTCACTGCTTGTTTGTAGCATATGTACCCAAAGAACTCATTACCTCATTCCTTACAGGGACAATCATCTCTTCTTAGCCTCCTTCGTCAGTCTCAGCACTACTTAGTGCCACAGAACGGATAAGCAAAGAGACAAAGCCAATGAGGAGCAGCACAGGTCATGCTGTAGAAGGTGACTGTAATGACACTTTAGCTATTAATAATTTAGCTTAGTATTCATTCGTTAACATTTAAGTGAGGATTCATTGTCACATCGCCCATCACAGATGCACGCTAAGGAGATAACAGGTAGAAAGAAAAAGAAAAAAAAGAGAGCAGTAATAAAACCCTTTTTGTTGCTTCCAGGCATGTTCTGCGGTTTGGTTGCTAAGCTCAATGTATTTCAATGCTTTGCTTTTTATGGATCACTTAGTTGAACTTGTAACTAAAAAACACAGAACACTTTGGTTTTGAGGCAGTCCCATAGCCTCAAAATACATAGCTCGGAATACATAGCTGCCATTTCAGGAGGGTGTTGTTAGTTGGCTTTGGGTTATACATAGTTGGGAGGAACAGCTCCATATTAATTCCCCTTTTGGGTATGTTTAGGAGGCACTGTTCTGGCTTGTTTTCTGTTATATTTATAAGACCACGAGTCTGGCTCCTATCAAAGTCAACAGGACCCACATGTGTATGTCCTGCGTCAGAATATGACCCTGAAACTTTTGTTTTGTTGTCCAGAATTCCAAACATGCATAATAGCAGCTCTTCTCCTTCAAGGAGGGTCAGGTCATCAAATGGAACCCAGTTGTTTTCCTGCCTCAACACAGGTTGGGGTTCCTGGTATTTCTCCAGGATATTCCTTTTTTCCCATTCTTGCAGATGCACATGAAGAAAGAGTCCGGGTAAAGGCACCTTTGATTCTGAAGAAGAGAACAGCAGAAGAGGTTTAAAAAGGATGCCAGCTCAGCGTGTGCAGTGGTAAGCAGTAGGCACAGATGTTAGGTTGTCTTACCCCATGTCAGAACCTCACAATACTCACTTGATGGTCAGTCTGATAGCTGGGAATATATGCATGTCAGATATGGGTGGCTCAACCAGCTGATTCTAACAAAAAGCAACCCACCCACCCAGAGTACACTGGAGGGAAACCACAGGGCAGGCTGTTATGAGCTAAATGCTTCTGAGTTGTATCATTTTGGCCTTCATCAGCACTCTTCTTGCAAGGATCTCAACATATTTTACAAAGGAGAGCAAATATGATTACCCCTCTTTCACCACTGAGGCACGGAGATGTTAAGTGACATGCCCAACAACAGATTCAGTCTCCTTGATTTAGTTCCTAGTCCAGGATAACATGACCAGACTGAGATGGGGAAAGGCAGCCAGACAGATACCCTCTACTGCACGGAGGAACACAGCACCTCTACTCTCTCTCTCTCTCCCTTTTAGATAAGTATTTTCAAACCAAATGTGCATGACTTTCTGGTACTGTTGGAAGAAGTAAATATAATCTCTATGTCTCTTACATTGCCATAATACAAAGGAACACTTGAACCATATGGAAAGATCAATATACTATCATCACTAACAGATTACTGATATTTGTGTTGTTATTGTTATACTATATACCTGTACATATTCATCTTTCCTTTCTGGCATTTTACACTGGTGTAATTGAGAGGAAAATCAGGCCCTAAATGACCCTCATAAGTAAGAATCCAATTCTGTCAAGGTGGTCACAGATTCCATGACTTCTAAGGATCTCCATGACTTCTTCGGCTTCAGCCTGCCACAGCTGCGGCAGTGGAGCAGCTGTCAGTCCCCTCCCCAGGAGCAGCAGCTGGGGCCAGGGCCGGAGTAACGGCTGGGGCCGAGTCAGCCCCAGGGGCCCCCTCAGCCCCAGGGGTTTGGCTGATCGGTTGCCGGGGCCGGAGCAGCGGTCGCCGGGGCCGGAGCAAGAGTAGTGGCTGCCATCACAGGACCGGCCGACAGAGCAGCGGCCAGACTGGGTCAATCCTTTAGGAGGAGCAGTGGGGCCAGGGCATCAGTCAGCAGTCATCTCCGACTGTTAGTCCACCCCCGTCCCCCTCCCATGGTATTTTTAGTTAAAGTCAAGGACAGGTTACAGGCTTCCATGAATTTTTGTTTATTACCCACGACCTGTCCATGACTTTTACTAAAATTCCTGTGACAAAATCTTAACCTTATTCATGAGTTACCTCCGTGACAGAATCGGGTCCTTACTCGTGAGGTATATTTTGTCACCAATGGAGTTAAGTGTTGTTGATCAATAGCTAATTTTCTAGTTATAATTTTATTTATTAATCATAAACATTTAAAAAGAAAAGAAATACTATACTGGGCATCTTAGTTTAATAACTCTTTGAGTAATTAAACCAGGCCAGCTAAACTGCAGTCCCAGTTAATGTAAAGCATTTTTCAGTTTAGCGTGTTTCTTGATAGGGATGCGTTTTGAAAATTATATCTTCTTCAGTGAAGAAAGAAAGGGTTAGTTCTATATATTTTGTCTGTTGGCCACTGAAGATCTTCTGTTGATCTCATTATACAGAAAGACTGAGGCCTACATCCTTTTTACCATACTCACAGACTGAAGTCATAGGCACTAGAGAGGAGTGGCAGGACCCAAAGGGCCATGCCCTCCCCCACTTCTTAAAATTTGGCTGGAAGGAAGAGTGCTGTGGCCTTGCTTGGCTGGCTGGCACCACAGCCCACCCTGGATCATGCCATGTGCCAGGTGGGTCCTGCTCTGCATCATCCCACATGCCACCAGCTGAATCGTCACCTGCCAGCTGCCAAAATTGCAGCAGTGGTTCCTCTCAGAGCCAGAGACCAGCCAGGTCGGGGAAGTGTGATGGGCTGAGGGCTCACTAACATGGAAGGGACATGAAGGAATGGGGCAGGGGCGGGGAACAGGGCAGGAGAGGGTCAGGCCGGTTGTGGGGAGGAGGCAAGTGTTTTGGCAGCATCAGGTCTGTGGGGGAGGGGTTTGGCTTCCCCACTTCTGCAGTCCTTCCGACATCTATTACTGAAGTAAATGGAACTACTCACATGACCAAGGCAAGTAGCATTTGTCCCTCAGTATACGCATTTCTAGTCCTAAATATTGATTCTCTTAGTCAAACACAAGCATGGTGGAGGTTAAACAACTACTGGCGAGCAGGTTCTGTTTTAACAAAGGTGTTAGGACTGGCTCAGATGAATAATTAAAGCATTACCCTCAAGTAAGGGAACAGAAAAACGAATGGATCTGATCCTTCATCACTGAAAACAAAGGAAATGTTGCCATTACTTCGAATGGAGCAGGACAACCCGTTTGTATTAGTAATGTGCATAAAATTAGATTTATTAGTAATTTTCCTGGCATTGTAAATAAACATGATTCCAAAAAGGATAGATGCACTCCTGTATGGAGTGCAATTAAAAAGGGAAATTAACGAATCAGTGCTTTGTTGTGCTTGTAATTTGGCTGAAAATTGTGGTTTTGCGGGCTTACAATTTGGATCTGGGGAAGAATGCAAATGAAAACACAACAGTACTTAGCAACTATTTGTTTATTCCTTTGTTCTCAAAACTGCACAGAAAATTACTGCCTGCCTCTGGTAACTGGCAATTACAGGCAAAAAAAAAAATTAAAATTAAAATACAATATGTTATATTATCAAAACTAAAGTAGGCTTTTCCACAAAATAAACAGAAAACAACCCCAGGCAAGCAGCAGGTAACAAACGAGGAAGATTCAGCTTCTTTAAGAAGGCCTTTGGCTTAACACATCTGTAGGTGTCTATGACTGCTTCTGTCAGCTCAAGATGGATGGTGCTGCAATATTAAGTAGCACCAAAGGATGAAAGGAGCAGCATATAGGAAAATTCTGTACAGCCTTCACATCCCTGAAGCCCCGCTTACCAGCATGGTACCATAGCCCCAGGGATTAAGAAACATTGTGGCTTTATAATTTAAATATTGATTAAGGAAACATTTTACATATGGGAATACTCAGCTGCAAAACTTTGTTAAATTGCATTTACTCTGTGCCATTTTCACAGGCATTAAACAGCACTTGTGGCCCTATACTGCCTTCAACCCAGCCAAAATTGATAAATCAGGCTTCAAGTGGATTTAAATATTTATATTTTGAATTTCTATTTTCAGGTTCTACACAGATTTAACTGAATTTAGTTTTAGCTTTGGTAATTTGTGTATGCACTTCTCTAGACTCAAGTATGCCAGATGTTCAAATGCCACAGAGGATTATTATTATTTATTTATTCATGTAGCACCATCCTCATGTATCATGGTTCCTAACAGTGAACTAAACAGAAGACAAACACATGTGTCCTTGTGGTTAGAGTTGTGGACTACGAGTCAGGATTTCTAGGTTTGCCACTGACTCATTGTTAAGGATACGATTTGGTCATGGAGGTCACAGATTCCGTGACTTTAATAGGCCTCCGTGACTTCTTTGGCTTCAGCCTCACTGTGACCATACCCTGATTTTGTCCTTTTTACCCCCCAGGACTGTTCCATGAATTTTGCTTAATTTTGCCATGACAACGCTGTATCCATACTCACTGTGTAACTCTAGGCAAGCATCTTAATCCAAAATATTCTAAGTTAAGCAAATAAATAAAAGTGACCGGATTTTCAAATGTGATAAATACCTTCAGCTTTCACTGACTTCCAGTTAGACCACTGATAACTGTATAACTTTAAGCACCCAAGTTTAAAATTCAATCTCTTTCTGCTCCATTTACCCATCTTTAAAATAAATGCAGTGATAAGTACCTACTTCACAAAGATATTGTGAGACTTAATTAACGTTGCAAAGTGCACTGTGGTATCCTTAGTTGAAAGGTACTACATAAGTGCAAATTGTAATATTAACAAAAACAACAAATATAAAACCATTAAAGGAAAAACATAAATGAGACTTAAACTTAGATTTAAAACTAGAAACAGCTGTATGAATTTCTTAAAATAGAAAATTCCACCAGAGAACGGTACACTGCACAACTATTCAATATCTTGTATAGTAAAGATCTCTCTACTGCCTAAAAAAAGGTGATAATAAGAATGATGGAGAAAGAAATTGTGGGAAGATTATTCATTATTATAAAGAAGGGTTAACATTAATCATGGATTAAACATAATGCTAATGCTGGAATATACACATGAATCAATTCCCTTAAGTAAGAGGAAATCAAACTTCTGATAACCCTAGGCTTCAAAAGTAACATTTTCAGTCTTGTAGGAAACCAGTGGAATTGAAGAAACAACAGGATAATGTAAGGGAAATGGGAACATTGAAAACTTAAGAGTTGCAGGCAGCAGGAGTATTAAGTTTATTATTTTTTGTAGTGCTCACATTAAAATTCTACAAAAAACTTGAGAGCTACCATTACAGTCCAATACAGGCAGCTAAAATTCTAGATACCCACCTCAGCCTAATACCAAGGTTCTAATCAGCAAATTCTTGGTCAAAAAGTGAGATCTTTAACCAACCCATTCTAGATTTGTCTGTTCCCTTGAGCAGCCCTACAGTTCCTCTTTATTTGGAAATAATCATCATGCTGGTCCTTCATATTATCATCATCATCGTCATTATTAAACATTTATATAGGTAGAACTTATCCCCCTCAAACAAGTTGGTGGGTCCACTGGATAAGGATATGTTTGTACAATGTCTAATTGGCAGTTCCTGCCCAAAATATCTTACAGTCTGAAAGGACATGACCTTAATGCGAATGTAAAAAAAAAAATGGGGTAAGGGGAGGGAAGACAACATAAAAATAATAGGATGCTTCAGAGTAGACTAGCTGGGTACACAATTCATAGCTAACTAGCAGCAGTAATCACAACTTGACACCTGCCTGGCTATTACCAAATGGCAGTTTTCTGTATGGAAGTGTGAGGCGTGGAATGGGGCCAAGCCAGCTTCTTTAGTTGTCCTCTTCACAAGCTCCCACCATTGTTATCCATTCCACCTTCTATTTTAAAAAATTAAGTTAAAAACAAAAACTTATATTGCCATCTCTCCGGCCAGAACTAGCACTTTTGCAGCCAAAAGGGACAACATGTGAGATTGCACTTTCTCTCTGTACTTAGTTCCTGTTCTGACTTCATAAACTGGAACCACAATAAATATTTGGAAGCGAAGTTGGTCAGAAATGCATTGCATATGTGCCAACAGAATGCTGATCCAAGGCACCAAGTGACACCAAAATTTAGCTTCAGCAGAATATCCTCTTTCAGGAAATGGATTACAACTTACAGAATAATGTTTTATGAAAACAGAGAGGGAAAGTAACTTGGTAAGAGTTTGCTTTGCTAGGCAATCATATAAATCAGCTCTCTTTGAGAAAGACCATTAAAAGAGCGGTAAAGCTATGTGCTGCCACAAAAGGGACCTGAATTTGATGCTGAGCAAGCGTTCTCTGTCCATGACAAGTGATGCCTAGGTACATCACAGAGGCAGTAGGCTGTCTCTGGGGTGAGTCTGGGTTGTCATTTTTCAAAAAGCGCAACCAAGTTCTTGAGCACTGATATCACTCCAGTGATGCCCTTCCCAGTATTCTCCTTAGGAACCAGTTAAATAGAACAAGATAAGAGAACTATGTTGATTTCAATGGAGTTACTCCTTATTTACTCTGTACATATGAACTAACATAAATATCACTACTTATTACACATCATTGATCTGGTCCTCTCAGAAACACTAGGTACAAAGAAACAGACTACAGAATGAGGAAACGAAGCCACCACCATTTTGCTGAGTTAATGGGAAACTTACATTGACTTTAGGAAAATACTACTGAAATGTCCTTTTTGTTATTCTCTCTCTTTCATTAGGTCTTCCAGCTGGTGACTCTTCAGTATTCTTTTGAGGCTTTGGAAATGTCATCAATCATCAACCTTTTCCCAAGGCCAAAACTATAACAGGGTTCAGAAAAGAACTAGATAAATTCACAGAGGATAGGTCCATCAATGTCTATTAGCCAGGACAGGCAAGGATGTAACACCATGCTCAGAGTGTCCCTAGTCTCTATCTGCCAGATGCTGGGAATGGTCGACAGGGGACGGATCATTCAGTGATTGCCTGACCTATTAATTCCATCTGAAGCAACTGGCATTGGCCACTGTCAGAAGACAGCATACTGGGCTAGAGGGATTGTTGGTCTAACCCAGTGCGGACATTCTTATGTTCTTATCATTTAGGAGTTTTCATCATGCTGATTATGCACTTGATGGTGCAACAGGAAGAAAACTGCACCCATGTGGAGCCCTGGTAAAATCAATGACAATCCACACGCTATCAATTTTAGGATTGGAGACTTGTTGACATTTATTTCATTACTGGATCCTTGCTTCCATTTTGGAATAATATTTTTACTTGGCAAAGACAGACAACCTTTCATGGGAAACTTTTCTGTTGCATTCAGGTTATGTTTTGGAGCACTGATACCATTCCGGTGAGGCTTTTTACAGTAGATACCTCTAGGACCCATTTCTGATCTCTTGTTCTGGTTAATGGTGTAGAGTTATCCTTAATTACCCTGTCAGTGTAACTGGGATCACAATCAGGCCCCTAATGTATTTGCAATCTTTAGGTGTCACGTAAGATCCACTTTTGAGTAGTTCAGTAATGTTCACAGAACAAAATTATCTAACAATTTTCTCAACTTTTCTATTATAGGGATATTTTTTATAGTCCTTTGCCAGGGATTGCACCTTGACATGATGGGAAGGCTTCTGAGTTAGTGACCCTGAATGCTATGCCAGCAGGAGTTTAACGCCTGGTAAGGCCACCCCTAGTTGGACAGGTCAAAGGTAGGGACAAGACAAAAAGCAGCCCATTGCTGGGGAAGATCAGACTCCTTAATCCTGGTAGGCAGCTATTCTAGGAGAAAGCATACTCAGTATCCAAATGGGGGCTGTCCGGCCCGCTAGCCAGTCATGGCATATGGACTTTGGTGGAGCAGCCATTTTCTACTTCAGTCTCCAATGGTAGTTGCAAACAAGCTTTGGCACTGCTGCACAGCCCAGGCAATGTTAACCTGGCATATTTAAGGAGATGTGAAGGACTTGTTGACTCCCATTCTTGGTGGGTCTAGGAGGGAGGAGTATCACACACTCCTGACACTGGAAACAAGCTCACAACTGGGGCACTGATGGGGTTTTGTACAAAGGGGCTTGGGGAAAATCAACAGCTCAATGAGAGATTCAGGAGCAGTAGCAACGTTGGTAAGTACTGAAAGCATGGTCAGATTGGTTGTGATACAGGACTTGGAGAGTGGACCTGGGAGTGAGGAACTGATGTTCCTTGCTAGTACAGCAGGACCTGAAGCAGGCTGTAAAATTTGCCAAGATTGTCAGCATTTATGCTTTATTGGTTTAGTTTGATACATCTGTGGCCTGTTATTTGCCAGATTCTATTATGGAGTCAGTGACCTCCTTCCTGTGTGCCCATGGTAATGTAAGAATGTTACATTGGCTAAACTGTGGTTTTACATAAGAGACCTAATTGCTTTCTTTTAAACTGAGTTAATTGATTCTTAATTCTAATGAAGCTATGTCACTTATTGTACAAAGACCACGTTCTGATGACCAGCATTTCTAACCTAGGTGGCCATCATTAGCTCTAGGTCTGATTTCACAACTAAAAAAGTTGCTTGTTTGAGAAATTTGAGAAGTGGCCTCTTGGTGATTAAGAGAAAGAATGCAGAGGGTGGGAAGTGATTGAGAATATGTTTGTATCACTAGCACAGCTGCCACTAGCTAGTAGCGACTTGTTCTGAAAGCATACAGTTCTTGTTCTGTGGGTCATGGTGCCACCTAGGGGAATGCTGAAGAGAACTAAGAAATGACAGAAAAGGAAAAGTCAGTGGGGTTGAAGAGAATTTGGCCCTAGTTTGTATAAATAAAAAAAATGCTTAATAAATATGAAGGTTTGGAGGAAAACAAAAACACAAAAGGAAGGAAACTCTGAGCTAAGATCTCAGCCCTACACCTCTGTGCTTTGGCACTGTGATATAGGGGGTCTTTTATGAGGTACACCCAATGTCGGGGATACAAGTCCTCAACACATAATGTTCTTTCTTTGATAGTTAAAATAATGTTAAGATTCTTGGGTAAAACGAAGTTTGTTTTGGTTTTCATTTCTGTTTGTTGATGGTACTAAAATGAAACATTTCTACCATAGAACACTTTGTACACGGAATGCCTATTAAAATACAAGGTATTACAAAAAAAGTTTAAACCAAAGCTATGTAAACACCTGGTATTACCTACCTGGTTATCTTTCAATGTGGGCATGAGAGGGTGTCACTTCATCTCCTCAGACACGCACACATATAGCTGGTGAGGAAAATCATAGTGCATTTGTTAAGGAGGAACTATCACCTCTGCCAAAGTGCAGAGAACTATGCACCCATATACTTGATGCATCTCTGAGGATGAAAGGGAATAAAGGTAAGAAATGAGATGATGCACTTTAAATACATTGTGAAGTTTTAATATGATTTTTTTCTTATATAATTATATGTTCAGCAACATTAAAAAAGAAGAGTATAAACACTCAGGAATGTAAACCACTAAATTAAACAGAAGCTCTCTCTATATCTATGATTGCTAAAAGAAGCAAACCAGAAAGAAATTAGAGATTCACTTAAATCTACCACAGAGTGTCAAGAGAGATTTAACCATGGTATAGCAACCTACTCAAGCCACCAGAATTAAACAATCCATCAGGAATAAGCTTAACGTTTATAAATGTGTCAGATTATCACAATAGTAAAAATGCAGCTCACTAATAATAAAATATGGGCAAATCTCTTTTATAAAGTCCTATTTTATTTCAAAGCTTTTTAGACGCTGAAGAGTAAAACAAGTTACAAGCAATATCATCTGAAAGGTAGCTTTTCCTGAGCTGTTTAACAATGTCCTTCCCTGTGTTGTTAAAGGCAGCTTAGTGCTGCCTTAAACAACGTTCTAGAGAAGGAACCAGCTAGTACAGAACTGACCACAGAAAGGTGGCATGTTCTTTTCAGGAAAGAGTGAAAGCTTGCGAGTTTCCCACTGAATTCAGGAGAGGTAACATCTGTACTTCCACTTTGTTGAAAAGTTGTACTTGTTGTGAAGGATTAAAAGTAACACTTAGGTTATGCAAGAACATGTACGGCCAGCTTGAAAATGTATGAATCCAAGTCACCTGAGCCTAGTGCCCTTTTTCCCCCTGTAATCCTTGTCAGGTATCTCTTTTCACAATTAGTTCAAATGTGCTGAGGCAATTCAAAAAAATTTCTTTCATTAGATGTCTTCTGTTGGGACTGGATCAAAAGGTGCTGATGCGATTCTAGAAGAAGTCAGCGGGGAACCCCAATATGATAGAGAGTTTCATATGGAGTAGATGTTATTAAGAAAATACACTTGGGCATTCATGTTACAGCTATATGCAGAAGTTATTAGAAGCTTTACAGTAATTAGAAATGGCTTCACCTGAAGTCTTATTACTCCTTGTCACACCTTGCAGTGCAAGACAGCCGAAGAAGGGTAAAATAATTAAGAACCAGGATGGAGTGCATCAATTAGATGGGGTAAGAATATTCCCTTCATGGCAGGAATCAACATACATTCAAAAAATAAGTTTTCAATATTTTAGAGGTCACCAACTCTGGCCGTGGATCCATGACCAGGCAGGGGAGTTAATCCAGCCTTATCTTTAAAAATATTGTATGCAGCTGCAGACTGCATTGAGAGTTGCCTGTGGAATAGGACCTAATAATCAGCAGGGGAAGAAGAGCTCATTACCATGATCTCTTCTTCCTTTGCAGATTACCTCAGCATGAAGCCACCTATCTCAACCAAAAAAGATTGCTACTAAGAGCTACACAAGTTGTTTCTAAATAAACTTGCTAGGTTTGCAGCCTGTATCAATGACCTTCCTATGACTTTTCAAAATGCAGAGGACAAGAATAATCTCTGTGTAATAGCATCATAAAAGTACAAGAATTAACCTCTAAGTAGATAACGTAACTCACTAGCTGTACCATTTTTACTTCTGTGTTAGTGAAACATACAAGGTATCAAAAACAATCAGACTTTACTGATCAATAAAGTTACACTCTCAGATATTTCCTTAAAAAAAAAATACAACAACGAGGAGTTCTTGTAGCACCTCAGAGACTAACAAATTTATTTGGGCATAAGCTTTCGTGGACTAGAACCCACTTCATCAGATGCATAGAGTGGAAAATACAGGAGCAGGTATAAATACATGAAAAGATAGGAGTTGCCTTACAAGTGTGAGGTCAGTCTAACGAGACAATTCAATTAACTGTAGGATACCACAGGAGGAAAAATAACTTTTGTAGTGGTAATGAGAGTGGCCCATTTCAAACAGTTGACAAGAAGGTGTGAGTAACAGTAGGGGGAAATTAGTATGGGAGAAATTAGGTTTAGGTTTTGTAATGACCCAACCACTCCCAGTCTTTATTCAGGCCTAATTTGATGGTGTCCAGTTTGCAAATTAATTCCAGTTCTGCAGTTTCATGTTGGAGTCTGTTTTTGAAGTTTTTTGTTGTTGAAGAATTGCCACTTTTAGGTCTGCTATTGAGTGACCAGGGAGATTGAAGTGTTCTCCAACTAGTTTTTGAATGTTATAATTCCTGATGTCAGATTTGCATCCATTTATTCTTTTGCATAGAAACTGTCCAGTTTGGCCAATGTACATGGCAGAGGGGCGTTGCTGGCACATAATGGCATATATTACATTGGTAGATTTGCAGGTGAATGAGCCCCTGATGGTGTGGCTGATGTGGTTAGGTCCTATGATAGTGTCCGTTGAATAGATATGTGGACAGAGTTGGCACCGGGGTTTGTTGCAGGGTTTGATTCCTGGGTTGGTGTTTTTGTTGTGTGGGGTGTAGTTGCTGGTGAGTATTTGCTTCAGGTTGGGGGGCTGTCTGTAAGCGAGGACTGTCTCCTATGGTCTGTGAGAGTGAGGGATCGTCCTTCAGGATAGGTTGTAGATCCTTGATGATCCGCTGGATAGGTTTTAGTTGGGAGCTGTAGGTGACGGCTAGTGGCGTTCTGTTACTTTCTTTGTTACACTACAGTGTTAATAAGCGATGGTCACAAACATCACCCTATACCGGAAACCTACTGACTGCTATACTTATCTACATGCATCCAGCTTTCATCCAGACCACATCACACGATCCTTTGTCTACAGCCAAGCTCTAAGATACAACCACATTTGCTCCAATCCCTCAGACAGAGACAAACACCTACAGGATCTCTATCAAGCATTCTTTAAACTACAATACCCACCTGCTGAAGTGAAGAACGGATTGACAGAGCCAGAAGGGTACCCAGAAGTCATCTACTACAAGACAGGCCCAACAAAGAAAGTAACAGAATGACTACATGTAACCCTAAAACTTTTGATCAGGATAATAATGTCAGTGATTTTCTGAATAGTCAAACATTCTGATAAAGTTTGCTCTGCAGCAACTAAATGTGGAAATGTTAGGATCATTCACAGAAATTAAAGACACACTGACTAAAATGCTTATAGAACAGTCCTTAGTTTCTCACAAAATATGTGATTTAAAGAAATATTGTGCTGTATGACCAAGTTTAGTTTTTAAATAAAGCACTTTTTTGTACTGTAATTTTACTTTATCTGTATATAAAAATCATGTGAAATTGTATACACAGTTTGAACTGAGGTTTTATATATAATATTATTACTTAATAGATTTGGCTTTTTTAAGTCCAATTTTGTTCCACCTTTTCTAGCAGACCATTTACTAGCTAGAATCCTATATGGCACACACATCACCTCCTTTAAGCAAATGATTTTTTTATTAGTCCCCAGAACAGGTACTTAAGACAGGCTTCATTGTACAAAGTTCTGGAATTTTTTAATTGATGCTATTTATCTGATTAGCCTAAACTCCTTTGAAGCAAGTACAAGACATCTCTTATTGATGAAATCAGAGTTACTGGCAAGCTGAGTATATCAGATGACACCTTCCTCAATTCTGGAAATTCCACCACTATGATTGTTTTATACATTAAATTAGCAGAATGTAGAAGATGGAGTTAGATGTGCTTGACTGCAAGATTTAGGATAAAAATTTAATGATAGTATCTTGTGACAGCTGTGTAGAGCAGCAGGCCCTCCATCTCCCTGGACTCGTCCCTTCAGTGCACTAAGGAGGATGCCAAACTTGATGGAGTAAACTCTTTTTCTTCCATAACAAAGAGTTTTACAAATAAATTTTTGATACAGGCCAAAGCGCCTTTCCTGTAGCTAATGTGAAACGGAGCATAGACATGGAGGAAGGCCTGGCAAAGAAGTAACAAAAGAGCTAGAAGCATACAATAAAGCCAGGCATACCACAAACCCTGAAGATTCCCCACCTCTCCAGTGCTCCAATTCAGGAAAACATCACTATTCTGGACAGCACTTCAAGTCAATGGACTTTAAGCCTATACTTAAATGCTCTCCTGAACTGTGGCCCAAAGCTGGGGGTAAAATTTTGAAACTGGGACTTTTGAAAATTTTATCCAGTATCATTAAACATATCAGGCACACAATTAATAAGTCAACTATGCTCCTCTGACACAAATGAACTTTCAACAATAAGAATAAAGCTTGAGTGTTCAGGAGACAACTTTCTCCAAAGGTGATCCAAGACTGTGGAATGTACCCACCCACCGCCCCTCCGAGGAACTAAGACCATCACAAACGTTACCACTTACCACTCCAAGTTGAAAACGCATTTCTTTGACCTGCCTTCTCTAAAATAAACACACTAATAGTTAAAAGCCCATGCTTTCGCACAGGTGTAATTCATAAAGTCTTGTATATAAAAAGAGCTGCAAATGGGTGAGAACTTAAAAAATTGACAGTAACAGACCGTGAATCCTGAAACTGCTACACAGAAAGAGCTCTCAACCATGATTGTAGCTGCTTCCATCGCTTCACACAGATTAAACAGACACTATAGCTTCAAAATGACAGTGACAATCCTGGAATCTTATTATATAGATAGCAACAAGTATATTTATATAAAAAAAACCCCACCCTACCAAAAGAAAACACTCCACTGTACATTCATCTTCCTCTCAGGAAAGCATAAGGGAACAGAACACACGACAAGATCTTAGTCACATTGCTTAATGCACTACCGGAAAGTGCTCAGATACTACAGTGATGAGCATGGCATGGTAAATAAACCTCTACAGAACAGAATTTGACTTTTTACAGTTACCACAGCTGAGCTCCCAGATAATGCTGTGATTGCAGCTTTGGACATGTGAATATTTAATAATACCATCAGTTTTTCAGATGTCACAATTATTTCCCGTTCTAAACACAGGAAAATAACTATGGTCTCTCAGATACCAATATGAGGTAACTGCTGGTGTATACTAAATATTTAATGGTTATCAATGTGTAAAATGTGTTTTCGTAGGATTTTTTAAAAAAATATCTTGATTTCATTTATTAGCAAGTGAAAATCCAATTTTGACCTCAGATACATGGGCACATATTGCTGTGTATCTTGACCCACTTCTGAAATCAGATGTATACTGTAACATATTGTTGAGTGGCTTGACCTGATTTTGACCTCAGCTATCCTAGCATGTATTGTTATGTACTGAATAATGTAAAATCAGCCACTGAGCAGGTCTGACAAGAAACACAACAATACTTGCCTATCTAGCTGAGATCAGAATTGAGTCCTAATAAATCATACATTGGGCATAGTTTTAGCTCCACACAAAGCAGTAACACATTCTATAATGGGGACTATATGATTATTTTTATCTTCTCCCATAACATTAGAATAAGGAGACACTTGAAATTAAAGAGAAATAAATTTAGAGCCAATAAAATTAAACATACCTCTTTACACAGTGTATAGGTCAACTTGTGGAATTCACTGTTGCAGTAGGTCATCAAGACAAATACCGTACCATGATTTACATAGGATTAGCTAATATAATGATCTTTACCAACACTAATAGCCATGCTGGCCAAAATAATGATACGGATTCTCAGATCTCAAGCTCCTAGATATAATCTGATCATCTGTCAGCATCAGAAAGAATTTCCTCACTTGTATACAGCATTGTACAATTAAGCCCTAATAAGATTTATGCATGAGCTTAAATTCAAACACTGAATAGTCATATTGAAGCCAATGTGACTACTCTCAGTGCATAAAAGTAAAGCATAATAAGTAACATAAATCTTTGCAGGCTCAGGGTATTAGGTAGGTGCTGGGGTTTTGTTTTTTTGTTTGTTTGTTTTCCTTCCAATGAATCATCCAGTATTGACCCATAGAAAAGAAGTTTCTGGACTAGACTAGCTAATATGATATATCTGATATGACAATTCTACATAACATTTACTCACCTTATATGGCAATAACCACGTCTGTATTTAAAAATTTAAAATGCATTTAATTTTTTTTTAAACTTTCAATGAGAATTTGACGACTAAGTCCCTGTGGTGTCTTTAAAAATCTCCCTCTAGATCATGAAACAAGGCATTATATTTATACAATCAAACACAAATGATATTGGACCAAATCCTGGTATGGGTTACATGCATGTAAATCCAAACATTCTTTCACAAAACAGAGAGAGGAATTTGGCCTCACATTTGTAGCAGTTACTGCAGTGGAAAAATAACAGAAATAATAACAGCAAAAGCAATAAAGCAACACTTGCAATTGAATACAGATTCAACAGGTCTTTGCACTAATCACACAGATCTAATAAGACTGAAATAACCTACAATTAAAGAACATTTAAAGTAAAAAAACCTAAATAATCACAATTACATTAAATTTGTCGCTTATTTTGTCTTGTCATTATAGCATTGTAAAAAGGAACTGTATGACCCTATATGGAATACTGTGGAGAACACTAGAAATATCGCAGTAGGAGGGATACTGAAAAACAGTAAGAATCCCAGAAAATAGTAGCAAGGATAATAAATAGCCTCAGCAGTTAAAATTATGTGGCGAGGTTAAGATTAGGGTTATTTTCATTAGAACATTAGCTATTCAGTGGAGGTCTATAGTGAAGGCAGCTGCCAGAAAACGACTTGAACAACTTACATCAAAAAAGCAAGAGGGCACAATCTATTCCTCCCAAATCACTGTTTACAGCACACAACACTAATTTAATTTCAGAAGCCTGCATCCACAAACACAAATGTCCATAGGAAAATGTCGCTTTGGTCTTACCTTTTGCTGCCTGGAACCTCGATGACTTTCTGGGTGACAGTTTCTTCGGATACTTGAAGGAGTAGCCCATTTTTCTTCTGACTTCTAGAAAAATCATCTTTCCTTCTCCATCTTTGAGTCCCCATAATTTTAAAAGTTACTTTGAAACTTCCAGTTGCAAGTGGGGAGAGGTGATACTGACACATTATCATCACTGGATCTGATGATAATTTTTTCCTTAACTCACCATTCTATCTTTTCTTTCTGTCTCTGATTTCTCTCCTTTCCTTTATTTCCTTCTTTTCTGCTTTTTTCCCCCTCTTCTAATTCTGCTTGCAAACAGTCAATTTTTCCTACTAGCCACTTTTTCCTCATCCCTTTTCTCTTCCTTTGCCCAGGCTCCATGTGTAAAGAGCTTGAATAGTGAACCTGACTAGGATTATTTAGTTTCCATCTGTACCTAGCCTTCTTACACTGGATCTGGCTGCACAAGGCAACTGACTACCTCTTTATTATTTTCCCTTTTTATATAAGGCAGGGAGGAACTAGACTAATTCTAAACTCTTTATATGGGGAGATCATTTTCGCTCTCTCCCCACTTTCAGCACCAGGTACTAGCTCAGGAAGATCTTGTTAATTTTATTTTTGCTGTTCAGTTCCCCTATGAAAATGAGCAGCAGGGCAACCACTTTGATGCATGTCTAAGGCATGTAACTTAAAATAATACATATGGTCAACTATAATAGTAAAATACGTGCTGAATACCCCAGTTAAACAGAACAAAAATGGCATGCCATATATTTGTTATTTAAACCTGCCCTCTCCCCCGCCCCGCTGTGTGTCACTGCCTTCCATTCTAGGTGACATCCCAAAGAGACCTCAAAGTCATAACTGTACCACAATGGAGCTTACAGGAATAACAGAAATCTCTCCATACCTATTTCCAAAATTTTTATTAGCACTGGAAATGCAAGAGGGTATAAAGTAAAAAATTCACTTTCAAAATTACAAAAACAAGCAACAGGATCTCCCTTGCAGACTCCTATGGGGTTGAGCACAGTATCTGCTGGGGTATCCTTTCGAAAAGGAGTTGGCCAGAGGGAAACAAAAACACTGTGCTTTCTAACTGAAACTGTGCTGAGTTATCCTATGCTACTTACTAACAATTATTTGTTAATTATCAGTTCACCTTCAAATCCCCAGTGCAACACTATCCCTTTGATGTGGCTGTGGGGCACATGCTGGACAAATACAATGAAATGGAAGAACAAATAAGATAAAATTAACTGAACCTAAAAGCTGTTATTTTCTTACTATTTTTTCTCCTTTGTCTGTTTCCAGGTCTACCCTAGGTCCTCCCCTCTCTCTTTTCCTCCTCCTCTGGCGTCCTCTACCTTTTCCCATCCCCCTTGATCTCACTCTTCTACTTTTGCACCTTCCACTAGATCTCTTTGACTCTCCTGAAAGCATATTTTGCTTTCTGTCTACTTTGAGCCAACGCCCCCTACAGACCTCTCTCTCACCCAAAAATCAGTGGACCATTAGCAGGGAGGGATGGGGAAGATGCTGCTTGGCTGGCAGCAGTCTGACTCACTCTCATCCTGCTCTATTTACTGAACTTTTCAAATTGTAAGATTGTTCCTACTTTTTTTTTTTCTTAAAATTGCCCATTGTTGCAAACACCAGTGCAGTTCTGCAACGGTGGAGGAGCTAGCAAAGACCATCTGCCAGCATTTTAACCAGAGTAGTAAATGGTTAAAGCACCAGAATCTACCAGAAGACAATTTACATCAATAAGCCCCCTGTTAATCCTACCAGCGGCACTCCACCGCTGGTAGCAATAGTGGGGCATTTTAAGAGACAACATTTAGTCTAGAGAAGGCCCAACCTGGCTGCAGAGCAGGCAGGCAGAAGAGAGGCAAACCCAGCTGATTCACAGGGGAACTGGCCAGCAACCATTAACCAATACCGCCAGAAGATGCAAAGAGCTGTGTACCTATCAAACAAGTCTAGTGCTGAATAAACTTCAACCTCTGATGTTCAGATTTTACAGAGCAAGAGTGCTTTGGGGTGAACTATCTGACGGTATCAATACTGGTCTGTTTGGTTTGATCTAACGCTAAACACCACAGTATCTGGAGGCAGAAACAGGCCCAAGCATCCAGAGGCTCCCTGCTATTACCTAAGAGCACCCTGTGCCAGCTAGTGCCCGCCAAGGCAACAACCCCACAGCCCTGCAGGGCTACCCCAGCTTGCTACCTTCATCCTCCCTGCCCCCCCCAGGAAGGACCCGGGGCCCAGAGCCGGGGGGGGGGGGCCCAAGCTGGTGTCAGGGGAAGGCGAGGCACCCGGGGTCCCCGCTCAGGGCAGGTCACTGCCCCAGGCAAGAGCGATGGAGACGAGCTGAGTCCAGCTCGTTTGCCGCAGGCTCGGCCCAGGGGGTTGAGCAGGGCGGGGCCCCTGAACTCGGATACGCCCAGCACCCCCCGGCGTCTCTTCCCGCTGTCACCAAACGGGCAGCCGAGGTGGGGGGTGTCGCTCCCCCTGCCCCTCAGAGCAGGGCCAAGCAGCGCGCCAGCCCCAGCCCGCCGCGGCCTCCCCAGCTCCCCGCTCCGGCTGTGGGCGGGCCGGCGGGAGGGGCGAGGCCTGGTGGCGAGGAGCAGCGGCGGGAGAGTCACTGCAGACCCCTCAGCGCGTGGGAGAGACGCGGGCGGCGGAGGAAGCGACGAGCCGATGGGTGAGGGCCCCGGGAGCGCGTTGGGCGGGTCTTAACCCCCGTCTGAAGGGGGCGAGGGGCCCAAGGGTGCGCGGGGCCCTGAGCTGATGGGGGGGGGGAGCCCAAGGGGGCCAGGGGGCCAGGGTGGGGGGGGAGCCCCAGTATGAAGAGTGAGAGGGGCCCTGAGTCAGCACTTGGCTGGGTGTTGAACAGCCCCCATATGAATGGTGCAAGTGGCTCTCCTGTCTGAGACAACTTGAATGATTTTTTTTTAATTATTATTAAAAATAATACTGGGCACTGTCAGGATAAATACCATGTATAAAATGAATTTGCTGTGCTAGCGAAAATACCTCATACTGTTGAGCGTACAGTATTGTTAAACATTTAATTCCCCTGGATGTTGTTTGTTTACTTCTTGCCAAAGGTGGACTTTTCTAGTTGTTCTAACATGTTGGCCTTCCTGCTCTGTAGCACAGTGCCCCAGCATTTGATTTGTAAACAAACAAGGGTAAATCCCATCAACATACTGTTCTCATTGTGTTTGAAAAAACAAACATAGTTATAGTTAGATTTAGCATATTTCCATCTTGTCTGCCACTCTGGGCAGGTCAAACCCTCTTCAAATATCTTTGTTGCCTTTCGCAGGCCCACCTCATTCGATTCTTAGTTTCTTGCCCTTGCCTACAAGGCACAGGACAATTTAGCTCCTGCCTCTCAGCTCTCCCGTTTTCCAACTCCTCCCTCATTCTTCCAAACCTTCAAGACTAATGATTCGTTTTGTGTCCTGCTCCCACTCTTGTCCCTATGTCTTGCATTTTGCTTCTTTCTTCTGAAACATTCTCCATGACATGGGCTGAAAACTAATGGGAAAAGTTTAATTTCTATTTGTAAATATCTGTAGCTAGTTTCTGATCTCAGTTACGGTGACAGAGTAACATCTGATTTAGTAAGGGTCTTGTGGGTAAAGCACTAGCCTAGGACTTAGGAGGTCTGAGTTCAGTTCTTGGCTCTACCAAAAGCTTTCCCCCTCTGTAAAATAGGGATAATATTTCCTATCTCCCACCCTCTGTTTGACTTGTCTGTTTAAATTGTAACATTGTCCAGCAGAGACAGTCTCTCACTCTTGTGTTTGTTCAGCGCCCTGTTACAACGGGGCCCTGATCTTGGTTGGAGCTTCTAGCCACTACCATACAAATGATAATAGACACCAGTGTAACTGATCATAATCTAATTTTTGGAGTGTCAAGACAGATTAAATGTTTGAAAACTCACTATTGCTTTCTACAAAAAGAACAGGAATACTTGTGGCACCTTAGAGACTAACAAATTTATTAGAGCATAAGCTTTCGTGGACTACAGCACACTTCTTCGGATGCATATAGAATGGAACATATATTGAGGAGATATATATACACACATACAGAGAGCATAAACAGGTGGGAGTTGTCTTACCAACTCTGAGAGGCCAATTAATTAGGAGAAAAAAAACTTTTGAAGTGATAATCAAGATAGCCCAGTACAGACAGTTTGATAAGAAGTGTGAGAATACTTACAAGGCCTCTCAGAGTTGGTAAGACAACTCCCACCTGTTTATGCTCTCTGTATGTGTGTATATATATCTCCTCAATATATGTTCCATTCTATATGCATCCGAAGAAGTGGGCTGTAGTCCACGAAAGCTTATGCTCTAATAAATTTATTAGTCTCTAAGGTGCCACAAGTACTCCTGTTCTTCTTTTTGCGGATACAGACTAACACGGCTGCTACTCTGAAACCTGTCATATTGCTTTCTAGAAATTCTAAGACATTCTGAAGGTACAGTGACTTGAATAATCAGAATATTTTGCAAAACTTCCCAAGACTGTTGTGCAGGCAGATGCATTAGTTTTCAGTGGCCACTGCTGGATAGATTTTCAAGTCCTAGACATCAGGGTGTTGTGCTAAACTAATTAATTTTTTTTCCCCTTCATAAACTAAACAGGATATGAGAGAAATATAAGGTAAAGAGTGACTCTGAAGAAAGATGATATTTGGCTGTCTTTCCTTCCGGCAACCCTATGCTGGATTGGTTTTGAACAAAGTCAAAACAATAGAGACTCGTTGGCGTCCTTTGCTGGTAGACTATAAGAACTGCACTATTGCTATTCACATAGCTTTTAAGGACTGGGAAGATGAAACATGGAAAGAGATCCTTCTGAATAGACTTGGCATGACACCTACACAAGTTCAAGAGTTACTAGATAAAGGGGAAAAATTTGGCAGAGGAGTTATTGCTGGTAAGCAATGTTGATCTTTTTTATTGCACGCAGTCCTAAGCATGTTTTAAATTTGTAAACACAGTTTCTTAAGCACAAATTTTGTAACCTGTTTCTAGACAATTTTTTTATAACTTTGTAATTTTTTGTGAGGTACTGTGAAGTTCACAAAAACATTAAAAATAAAATACCAGATAAATACAAAAGGCTAGATTTTGCTGTCCTTTCCACTTGTGCAACCTTATTGATATCAGTGAGATTGAGTAGGTGGAAATGTGGTCCTATTTGGGCCGAAAGTTGTAATGCAGTATATGAAATCTTAAAGAGTAGCTGAGCTTAGAAAAGTGACTGTAAGGTGCCAATCCTGCCAAGACTTATGTACAAGTTTAACTTTAGGTTCTATGAGTAGTGGCACTGAAGTCAATGAGACAACTTTACACACACAAAGTAAAGCTCATGCATAGGTATCTGCAGGATTGGGGCTTAAATTTTCAAATGCCAGCACCCTCTGCCCAGCTTGTAATAGTCTGAGAGGGTCTAAAATGGGCCAGATGCTAAATTTATGTTACTAAAAATGCTGATTGTACATGTATTTACTTGCATGTTGAGCTTCAGAGTCCTTTATTATTTTACAGTGGTCCTATAGTTAAATGAAGTCATGGCATGCTTTTCATATCATGTTAGTACATTATTTTGATGGCTGCCTCTTTCAATTGTGCAAATGGTTGAATACTCCAAATATTGTTTTTTATTGTTTGGGCAATGGAGAAGTTTATTACTGAGGTACAAAATTATGACAGAAGTGTTGTTTCTTTGCTTTAAATTATGTTGAAGTAGATGTATTGTATGTGTAGTTGTGAAGTTTGTATCCATTTTTTGTTTTTAGCCTCATCTATATCAATTCTTTTGTCCGACCAACTCTTGCATTTTCATTTTAATATTTTTATTTCCTTAGGAACAGTTTATCACATAAACCAAAATATTGTTCCATCTGTACAATACTGAAAATAGTTAGGTAGTACACCTCTACCTCAATAGAACGCTGTCCTCGGGAGCCAAAAAATCTTACTGCGTTATAGGTGAAACCGCGTTATGTCGAACTTGCTTTGATCCACCGGAGTGTGCAGCCCCGCCCCCCCGGAGCACTGCTTTACCACGTTATATCTGAATTAGTGTTATATCGGGTAGCGTTATATCGAGGTAGAGGTGTATGTAGATTTATAATCTCTGCCTAAATCACATGCTAAACTGTAAAAAGGAATGAGGATTTATTTGGCCTTTATTTCATAAAAATGTTTAATCATGGAAAGATATGAAAGTTCCTGCTGTCTAGTACCCCTTTTACTTTCTTTTGTTGATATTTTAATAAAATAGGGGCAAATTCAGCCGTTATAATTGGGCACAGTTCTATTTTTTTAAGAGGAGCTGTTCCTGGGCTGAATTTGGCTCCCAAGTTTTCAATAATACCTCAGTAGTTGCAGAACTTCTTTTTAACAGAATTACATTGCACTGAGTTATTAATCTTATAGCTGCATGCTTCAGCTCATCTTTCTTTTCATCTTGAGTCACATAGGCTGCCTTTTGCAGAGATTGACACTCGTTGTTTAAGGTGTGTATATTGGATGTAGAGACCTTCCTATAATATAAATTAGTTGTTTTTTATGTGGACTGGGAAGTTGTTGAGAATTTATTTTGGAAAACTTCTGTTGGGGAGGGGAACTAACCTGGCAAGTAACTTTTGTATTTATAATACAGGGCTAGTTGACATTGGAGAGACCTCACAGTATCCAGAAAATTTATCTCCTGAAAAGATTTTGGAGCTGGAAAATCAAGCTGTACTCACTAGCCTGGAGCAGAAATATTTGACTGTTGTTTCAAATCCAAGATGGCTACTGGAACCTATTCCTGCTAAAGGGGGCAAAGATGTATGGCAAGTGGATATCCCAAAGGAACTGATCCCTTTGGAACATTAAGCTATATTTGAGGCTACCTGAGTCTAAAGTTGTAGTGTCAGATGTCATTAGTTTAGCTTCATATATGTAGGTGATTTTTATTTTTTCCCCAAGCTGCCTTCTGGAATGTATTCGTGGTGAATGTTTTTTATAGAAATAGATATGGGGCAAAAACTGATTTGAGTTTTTTTTGTTTTTTGTGACTCCGTAATAAGAAGATGAAATAATGAGAAAATGTATGGAATTATTTTTCTATCTACTAATGAAGAGATGTCATTGTAACGACCATTATTGATGTCTATATTGTTTGTGTCTTGTATGTGTACACATGGACAATTGTAAATGTTTTTTTTTAAATTTTTTTAATATATTGAGATATAGATGTACCTATTTTAAATGTTGAAACCTAAAAGGAGGTGTGGCTGCATCAGGCTGTGGGATGATAATGGAATGAAAAAGTGTTCAGTTATATTTGTTGTAAATAAAAACTCAGACCCTGGTCCTAGAAAGATTTTATGCATGTGAATAGTCCCATTGACTCCTATATTTATTTATTTTTAAATTTCAGAAGAACTACTCCTGTAAGTAAAGTTAAGCATGTGTTTAAATTTTGGATTAAAGGAGGACTAAATTAAAATTCAGCATCAGTGTTTCAGAGTAGGTTACAACTCTTATTCTAGGACATAGGTCTTATTTTGAAATAAAATATGAATTTCTGCCCAGATGTTTGTAAGCATTTCATTTTCCCCTACATATGTAGGTAGTAACAAAACACAACCATGCAGTATAATATCTAGCTTTCCCTTTAAATTTAGTTCAGATTATGGATTCAGTCTGCCTATTCAAATTCCCATTACAATTTCTAGTACAGTATTCTCCTTCACCTCCTACCCTAAGAGGGTAGCTGGTGTTGCTATGTGCTGCTGTGCTTTCCAGTGGTGATTACATTTCATTAGTGGGATGATGCAATTTCTTTATAACAGTTTAAGTTTATAAAGTGCCTTTTATCCTTTGGCATCAAAAGTGCTATATAAATAGAAGTTATATCTAATAATATTCAGACACTCCTTTGCATTAATGATAGAGTTTTTGGTTCCCCTTTATAGACTCTATAGCATGACTAGTACTTGGGAGGACAAGAACATGTTTGGTGTTATAGATGCATTTGTAAAAAGTGTAACTGAACAAATGCCATAGCTCAGGGATCAGCAAGGTTTGGCACGCGGCTCGCCAGGGTAAGTACCCTAGCGGGCCAGGCCAGTTTTATTTACCTGCTGATGCAGCAGGTTTGGCCGATCGCGGCCTCCACTCGCCGCAGTTCGCCGTCCCAGGCCAATTGGGAAGGTGGGAAGTGGCGCGGGCGAGGGATGTGCTGGCCGCGGCTTCCCGCCACCCCCATTGGCCCGAGACAGCGAACCACGGCCAGTGGGGGCCGCGATCGGCCGAACCTGCCGCGTCAGCAGGTAAATAAACTGGCCCGGCCCGCCAGGGTGCTTACCCTGGCGAGCCGCGTGCCAAACGTTGCCGACCCCTGAAATAGCTTTTAGTATTCTAATTTAAGATGGAAAAGATTGGTAAATGGTGGGGAATTAAATACTGAAATAAAATTAAGCACAAAAAAATGACTATTCTGCTCAAAGATTACAAATTAATTGACAAGGGGCAAATTCAGGCCTATTCTCAGGCCCCAGCTGGAGCAGTCACACTGAATATTGGCTCCTGCACAGGGCCCCTGCTGTCCTTGCCCACCATAGCACTCTACTCCATAGAACCCTCTGTCACCTGAAACACACAGCTAGAGGAGGCAGGCTGGGCTGGGGAGGAACAGTAGTTGATGGATTTGCAATTATGTGGATCCATTAATAAGTCTCCTCTGCATTACGGGGAACATGTATTTAAGATGCTGTTGCAGCACTGCTGAAATGCCTGTGTTACCACTTTTGAAATTTTGGGTATCTTTGTGGTTCTCTTCTTGCATGAAGTCCAGATACCTGAGCTTGGCAGGGGTGAGGATGTTCCCTAAAATAAAGATTGCCATATTGCGTTGGACTTCTGATTGAGATCATTGAACATGTTTCAACTTCTTTTAGTTTTCCCATTGCCACTTCATAGAAATTCATCTGGAGTGATATACTGTTGTATCATTCTGAGCTTTAAATTTAATATATTTTTCAGCCTTTCCTCTGATCACTTAAAATAGATTTTTTTTACTGTATTGTTACTCCCCTATCCCCTCCTCTTCAGTGGAGGAAATGTAACTGTTAATAGAAGAAATTTAGATGTCTCAATGCAAATACGGGTTAAATGTAATTGTTACTACCCCCATGAGTTTTAAATATGAGGATTGTGGGTATCTAAATTGTCACAGAATTCTGGACTCCTTGAAACTAGAAATGAAAGAGACCTATTTGGAAAACCAGTCTATCCCTCAATGGCCAGAACGTAATTCTTCCTGGAGTACATTTTCTAATGTTTATCTACACAGCTGTATATGTCCCCAGGTGGCTTCCACCAGCTCAACTGAAAACTATTAGACAGTGAGAGAGATCTCACTGCCAAGAAACTTTTCTTGATAGTCATTGTACATTTTTCACTTCATCCTGTTAATTCTAGTTCCCCTCTTGGAATTTCCCTAAATAATTCTCCATCCGAGGTGCTTGCACCCTTCAAATACGCTTTCCTCCTCCACTTTGTTTTTTTTCTTGGCTTTTTTTTTTTTATACAAGCCTTTTATAATTGTTCCTGATAAGCCAGTCCCTACAACTATTTATAGTTCTCTGAACTCTCGCCAATTTGTCAGTATCTTTTCTGGCACTGAAGTGAACTGAATGTAATACTCCAGGGAGTTAATGTTGTGGCTACAAAACGGAAACTTACTTTTTGAGATTCTGTTTTTTTTTTTAAATAGTTGTAAAGTACTAGTACAAATACAAGAAGTTTACAGATAATTAGATCTTTTCCCCTTAAACCTTCACTGGGAATCACGCCAAAGGAATGGATTTCTACTGACAGGCCCCAGTTCTGTGAATGTTGAGTGCCAGGATTGGGGTATATGATCCCTATGTCTAAAAGAACTGTTAGAGTACTACTACTTCACTTGTTTTACAGCTGGTGGGTGGAAGCATGCATTTTTAAGACTCTCTAACTCAAGTTTCCCAGGTAGTCAGCATAAACAAACCTAAGTGTAAAGAAGAAATAAATACTCCCATTACTTAGACTTTTTAACCAGTTTAATTGTATATTATTTTTAAAAGACGTGATCTGGTTCAGCCATTATAAACTGTAATTTGCCAGTCACAAGAGTTCTGCAGAATTTGAGTTTGCAGAATCACAGCTGGCAGAAGGCTCAGTGTTACCATAGCAGTTGCATAAAGAACATGGCTGACCTGGAAAAGTAGATTGTTGGTTGAGAGTTTCTGTCAAAGGAATAGATGAAGTTGCTGCCATCAACATTGAAAACCAGGGGTTCCAAAAGGACATTAAAGTAGTAAACTGAGCATTCATGAACACAAAGTCCTGGTAAGTTGCAGATAAACGATGGAGTCCCATTGAGGGTTCAAGCCCTGTTTCTAAAGTCGGAGGAAAATATGGACAAATTGAGCTGGTGGCATTAGTATCCATACATGGATTTCTTTGCTGGTTATAAATACCATTTTGAATAGAGTTTTCAGTTCCATTTTCCAAAGGCCATGGTGTAGAGACTGGGTAGGAATGGTTCATTTTGCCATTCCCTGCATTTATTGAATTCTTTTGTAGGTTGTTATGCATTGTTTCTTTTAGACAAGGTGTTTGCAAATCATTTGGCGGAATTGAATCTTGAAAGGAAATATATTTCTTTGGAGCGGCTGGCTTTCTTCTCTTCAAATTAGGACTGATGGGATTTAGCTGTTCATTACTTTTGATGCCAACTCTTCTCTTCATTCTCTGAATGAGAAAGGGGCACCCTCTTCTAAAATATGGATTGTGGTACAACTGGAACAAAATCCCAAACATTTTTTAAATTTAACATGTAACAATAAGGTTCAGAATGTTTTAACTTGTGAAACAAACATAAGATACCTTGCCATAAATAATGTTGGTACCTATTGTCTACATGCTGTGAACTGTCATACTAAACCTCAGATTCTCTCTAGTAATAAAAACGCTATTGAGCTCTGTGTCCCTTAGTCAGATAAAACTCCCATTTAAATTAATAGGAGTTTTGCCTAAGTATAAAATGTAGGATCTAGGTATGGTGTGACCACTTTGTAAGACATGAAAGATTTTTCTAAATTTCATAGCTGAATGACTTGTTTTTTTTAATTTAATTTAAGTGTAATTATAGTAACTGGAAAAGACCTAAAATGCATCTAGTCTATCCGTCTGAGGCAATGGTGTGGTGTTCTCTACAATACTTTTTCTAGTGCTTTGCCTAATCTCGTTTTAAATGTCCCAAGCCATAGGGTTTTCACCACTTGTCCATACTCTAACAAGGCTCACTATCAGGAAGTTCTTCCTGATAGTCAGCCTATTAATCCCATTACTCCTAATTATACACCATAAGTAATTTATTGACAGTTTTGGTATTTATACATTTATATTTCTTGTTAACTGTTATCTTTTCCCTATGCTAACACACACAGTTCCAAAACTATATTGTTTATGACTTTAAGGTTTCCTCACATGCCAGCCACATCAGCCTTTTTGGTAGAGGCTGACTTGAGACCTCTTTTCTGGATAGTACATAGATATGTTCATATAGATAAATTATTTAAACACTCTATCTTTTGATTTTGCTGTATACAATTAATGTAGCTAGAATCCTCTAATATACATTACTTTGAGGATTTTTAAATCATTTCATATTTAGCAGTGTAGGCGGAAGACATTTGGGGCCAGATCTTCAGCACTACTCCAGCAGCATAAAGCAGCTATACATTCTACTTAAAAGGACCTGAGGAGTCCCCTAACTAAGGCCTGGTCTATACTAGGACTTTTACATTGGTATAGCTACACCTCTCGGGTGTGAAAAATCCACACCTTCAGAGAGACGTAGCGATAGCCACCAAACCCCCGGTGTAGACAGTGCTAGGTCGACAGACCTAGCTACCACTTCTCAGGGAGGGGAATTACCTACACTGAGGGGAACCCCTCCCATTGGAATTATGTACACTGAAGCACTACAGCAGTGCAGGTGTGCCACTATAGCAGTTTAAGTATACACAAGCCCTAAGTGAAGCTGCTGAAGTGGCTCCAATGCCACAGTGTGTACAACCTCTTTTCCTCCAGAGGCACAGGGCACATAGCTTAGAGAAAGGGTCTGGTCCTTGTCACAGATCCTAGTGAGTGCCCCTTCCTGCCCATCCACTAGGATTGCTGTGAGGGGAATCCAAGTCTCTGTGCTCTGAATTCCCAGGGGGTGAACCTCAGGGTGCAGACCTTCCTTCTAAGTGCTGGAATTTGCTGTCTAGCTGCCTACTCCCTCTTGGCACAGTGCTGACCCTTCAGACACCCCAGTACTTAAACACATTCCTCTCCCAGAACTCCACCCCAAAAAATGGGACGCTTCTGGTTTACAGTTTAACTCCCAAAGGCCCAGATAGTAATTGTGAAGCAGTTAATGTACACATTTTGTTCAGTCTATCAACTTTATGCCCTTTACTTAACAGATAATGCACACTATAGTACAGATTATATTAAACATCCTAAAAGCAATGTTCCTCACTAGTTCACCCTTTCCTTGGGGGATCATATGTGCTCCCACAGACAGGAAAGCTCCCCCATCCCCTTACCTAACCTACCCAGCCCCTGCAGGTTACATCAATCTCCCTCATCTTAATCTGGTGGAAAATGGCTCTCTTCTCCCAGCTACCCCCACGAGTCCCTTTATAGACTTCTGCTTGGATCACCTGCTTCTGTTTTTCTGCCTACCTAAACCCCCTTCCCTTCAGACAAGAGGAGAAAGTGTCTTCTTCGAGGCAGAGCAAACCTATTGTCCCAATAGACAATCGTTGAGTGCTGATCATTCATCATTGGCTCTAGCCTGGGGCAGAGACATGACACAACCCTGTTCACCCCGGGGGAGCCACATCCATAGAGGCTTTCTATGACACAGTAATTTCATGATACAATTTAATAAAATCATCCAAAATTCATAAGTACAAACAGAACACCCAACTCGTCACAGCCCAGTTGTCCCTGTGCCCCAGTCATCCCAGGTTTTTGGAACAGCTCCTTGGAATTCTGGGCAATTGGTGTAATATACGGCATCTGTCATGCTGCTCTATGTTATGTCATGTGACTCACCCAGTATCTGCCTGCTCAAGAATTAGGGCAGAACAAAGATAACTTAAAGCCATGTTTGTACCCCACCTTCTCCTGAGCTATGCCAAGGGCACAAAGGTGGAGACTCAAGGATGTGTCCCTTTATGTAAAGCAAGGAAATTATTTAAAACATAGATTTCTACTACTTTACCAGTATTCTTGCTCTGGTTCTGTTTTTCTCTGCTTGAAAATGAGGCAAAGTGATATTTTTACGTATTTTACTGAATCCGTAGAGGTTGAGTTGTCGAATGAAGCTTTTCATGCTATCAGTATCAAAAATCCTTAAGATGCCTCTTCGGTCTAAGATTTCTCTCTGAAAGCAGATTTCATCTATAATGACACAATCTCCATGATCATTCCAACCAATAGACTTGAACTCATCACTTTCTACTATCTTCCACAGTTTTTTGGGAAAGGAGAGAGAAAGAAGTACATTTATCTCGCCTGTTTCTACTTTACTGTGGTTACAGCTACGGCAATGCAGTTTTTTGGAGAAGCTGGCATCTTCTTGCACTTCATAAGCATGTTCTTCCAAAATGTCCTTTACAGGTACGTCTCCTGGTATGTTCTGGTCCAGCATTAAAGAAATGGATGAAAGCTTTTTATCTGATTTTTCAGGACTGAAGGTTTTTTTGTCAGAGGATATTAGCGCTACTGCCATATCAAACATAACTTTAAATTTGTCGTCTTTTTCTGAAGTGTTTGTAGCCATGAATCTTGATGGAGTAAGATAAACCTGGAAATGTAATGTACTCAGTCCAGGATAGTTCTAAAGACATGATAAATACTTGGTTACAGCGTAAGGTGAAGTTCTAGAACGTTGCAGTAGTGAAGCGACACCATGGCTGTGACATATACGTTTTTTGTTACTCTAGCGATGTCATAAATTCTAGTTAGGGTGGCAGGATAAATTATTTACGCATGTATAAATATATACAGGGCCAAACTGGTTATTATTTCTTTAGTATTGTACAAAAATTAAGAGGGCACCTATCCAGGGCTCTAGGAAATGCTGCCATAAATTACACAAAGAATAAAATTAAACAGCCTGCCTTCCCCCACAGATCCAAACTCCATCATAGCTCCCCGTCTGCTGCAGCAGTCTGAAAGATTGCCTTGTAGTGTTCCCTGAAGGCCCATAAACCAGGCCTATTTTGAATCTGAGGGGGGAGCTACTTCCAGAACTGAAAGCACCTCTGGAGAACACTGTACTGCCAGCCTCTTCTTTGTTACACTGAGGAGGATCCTGTTTGGGTGTCTCCTCAAATCCAATCTCTGGCAGCTTGGGCTTGGCCACATTTAGAAGTGGTGTAAGTTACTATAAAATAGACTTCCTTAGACAGAATCACATCCACTTACTGATACAGAAGAGTGCACATCGGAGTCTAAATTGGAGTAATTTAAATGGCTGAGGAGCTGGAAGAAGATAAAAGGAGAAATGGCCTACTGACACCCTTCCTTTCTATATTCTTTCTTCTGGCCCTTGGTATGTGAGTTACATCAGCTTAGACGTCCTGAGTCTCAGTTAGACTCAGCAGGCCAAATTCAGAGGTAATATGCAAACTGTAAGTTGCATGTTAAGTGGGTGTAATTCTAAAGGAGTCTTGAGTGGGTTTCAGGTGGGGGTAATGCATACTTTGGGTTAGATTTAGACTCTCAGGTTCACCTATATATGTGGGCCACTTTTTGTGGTTTGAAGAGTAACCTTCCCAGCTGGAAGACAAAGGCTTCAGCTAGAGTTGTTTCTCTTAATTTCATTTTTTTTTAAATTTGGGGAAGAGTAGGGACATTAAGATATTTTAAAGTAAACATGATACAGTCAAGACCCATTAAACAAGTGATCTAATTGAAATTACAATTGGTACATTATACAGTTTTCTTTGTAGTTCTCTATTTGATTGCTTCTCCCTATGATCTTATGCCCGTTTCACACTGCCCCCAATGCTAGGGACAGCCTCTCCTTTCTCATGTACTAACTGATCTCCATCTTGTTCTTCAAATCTCTTCTTACATTTTTAGCCTACCACTGGTTTCCTTTCCAAAATGGTCTGCTCCTACCATTGTTCCTGATCTGTTATTGTTTATACTCCACCTCTTTTAGGACCCCATCCAGCCCCATTGACATTACGGGTAAAACTTATCGACTTTAATGAGAAAAGGATCCAGCCATTAGATTGTAAGAACCTTGGGACACTCACCTTTGTCTACCTATGTGTAACTTATGTGTGTTTGTACTGTGCACAAAATAGATAGCACTACAATATATATGAGGCTGAACCAAAACCTCCAGTTACAAACATACCTGAATTTTAGTGAGATTCAGATCTGGGTCTGAAATTTGCAATTTGCCTTATCTCTGCCACGGGCCTAGCCAAAATCTTCAATAAACACACCCCTGAATATTGAAAAGTTTGGATCCAAACTTGTCAGCTTGGGACCATCACTAACAGCTATGTTCTTGTTCACATAAGATGTATTCTCTAAACAGTTTAGCTAATATTCATTCTTAGCATATACAGGAATTTTTCTAGAAGATAACTGAAAATCGGAGACAGCAATAGTTTATTTATCTGACATATCGATTGGCAGGTTTGAAATAACATCGGAATAACATTGAGTACTACTTAAATTCAGTTTATTTTGGCTCACATTTTCTAAGTTTAAGATGGTATTCACTGGTAACAGTAAAAATTAAATTACTGGTAATTATTAGTTTATGCCAAAAAATCCAAACAGTTTTATATCACTTCTGATTCCTATGGGGTCCATTTTGCACAACGCCTATTCAATTTCTTATTTGAGCACAGGTTAAGGGTGACTGTGAGTGTGTAACAATTACAAAAATGGTGCTGCTTCAAACTTATTTGCCAAATAATACAATTGGCTTGTATTAATAATCATGGGTAAAAGAGATACCTCTCTTCTCCTGTGCCCTAACCAAGGTTATAAAATGCAGCAATGAATTAAGCATGCTAATACAATCAGCCCAAGAATTAAATAGGTTAACAGTAGTATTATATAGCACTACCATGGTCTATGAGCCTCTGGACAAAGTTGATGATTTTAAGTGTGGATTTATACTGCATAAGAAAGGCAACCTTTGTTAAATGATCCATTTTTACATTTCTCTATAAATCATTAAAATCCAGGCCAGATAGACAGGTCAATAGTTCATTAGTGCTACTGACCTCTCATTCAATACTCACCTCTGATGATGTTTGTGCTTCTAGAAGGTAGTTCACCTGTGCCATGGAATGAGATCTATAGCACATCTCCATGTCTGGCAGCCAATGGTCACAGCTCAGTTTTTTTATAGCACTTTGAATCTAAGGTATAACTATCCTTTGTTGTTCAGTGCATATATTGTTTTTCTTCCAATAGGACTTACAAACTCTTCCATTAATTATCTGTTTAGTATAGCTTTTGAATAGTACCAAGCCATAATCCATTGAGCTCCTTTGAGAAACAATACACAATAAAAACAAAGTGTTTTACAAACATTATTCATTGAGCCTCCCACCAGCACTGTGAGGTAGATATTATTATTTCCATTTTACTTATGTGAAAATTAAGGTGGAGCAAGGCTTAGTGACTTTTCAAGGCTAAACAGCAAGCCAGTGGCAGAGTTAGAAATAGAACCCAGGAACAGTGATTCTCAGTGTTTTACTCTAAACAATAGACCACAGCCTTTAATCATCTCTTTATGTACTAAATCATAAACCAGTCTACATGGTGAGCCAGGTTTGGGGAAATATTATCCAGGCTAATTAGACATTCAAGACAATAGAGTGGTCACCACACATGCTTATAGAAGATACCAAAGCTTTCTTCTGTACTTAGGATAGGAAATACCTATCCTGTAGGTTTGTTGGAAATGATGATGAAATGCATGGCTGAAGAAACTCTGCCATTACTATTGAACCACAAAAAAGCAAAAGATGTAGCTGATCATATGAAAACCTTACAATCCAAAGGATTTAGAGGGGGCACTCTTTCGCTTTGGCGTCATTAGAAGGTAACTCATTGCCCCAGTAATCTCCTCTTCTTAGGTGGTGTTTTTCTTTGACTGCTCTGAAATAGTAACAGCCCCACCTTCAGAATATTGTGTTTAAAAGGTAAATCATAGAATAATAGGGACCAAAAAAAAAAAAAAAAAAAGCAGTAAAGAAGAAGAAGAAACCACAGAAAATTAAGTTTCTGGACATTTTATTTTAATAAAATGGAAAATTGTGTTAAAATTATTTAGTGCATGTCACTAACATTTGTTTTTCCCTTGCAGCCAAAGTTCTTACTGCAAATTTGGTTTTGAGGCTCTCCAGCTTCCAAGGCAGCAAAAGCATTGGCAGTAAGCATAATGTGGGGATGCCCTATGTTGATGAGGGGCATCCCCGGGCATATAAATGGCAGAAAGAGATGGCATCATAGGCATGGAAAACCATGGATGAGAGAACGGCAATCTGGCAATCTGGTAGGCATTCATAGCTGCTAAATCTAGGTGAGCACATTGACAAATAGGAAGCCTGGTTATGGGATCTAATCTTGGCATGGGATTTGGAGTCAAGGGGTGATGACAACTTAATGCAGCAATTCTCGAATCCATACCATAGCGGATATCTGGAGTAAATCTGGCATGTTTGTATGGATGAAAATGATACATCTTGTTCTTCTTGATTTCACAATCAACTGGATTTTGTTCATGTGAACTTTGTCCTGTCAAGGCCATTGGGTGATATTTTAATTCTCGGCTGTTAGACCCCCTTATCTGAGAAGGTCCAGGAAAGAGGAGGGAATGTTTGTTTGAATGGTCACAATATTTGTTCTTCATGGCTTCAAAATTTGTTATTTTCTGCTCTTGTGAACTTTTCCCTGTCAAGATGGCGGAGTGAGTTTTTAATTCGCTGATGCTTGCTCTCAGTTCTTGAGGAGGTAGGAGCTTTTGTGCACAGTTTTGTAGAGAACGGGATGGCAGATCAGTTTGCTGGCCACCACTGCAGCATGCTGAGGCACGTTCCTGAGCATCTGGCATACCCACAGCTTTTATGTCAGTGCTGTTACCCTCAGGCTCCAGGGTAAAACTTCTAGTTTTAGTGTTTCTTTTCATTATTATTAACAACTGAATCAAGACTCTTGCTGCTTGATAATACAACTGTAACAAAAGAAACAGATTATTATAAAGTATATCAATTCCAAAATAGCTGTGTATGCATGTGCAGCATTGCTTTTGGAAAGTACTCTCCCTTTTCAAGTTGCATTCTCAGCATTATTTTTATAGGCCAAAATCTGCCATAAAATCTATCCTTTGCACCTTGGGTTTCGGTTTTCATTTATGTAAATGACACTTGAATTAGCTTCTGCTGCTTATCTTCAATCTGAATTATTTCTCCCATTGTCCTAAAAAAAAGAAACTTGAAAAATCCATTCTCACCCCAGCCTCGGGGAAGCTTGTCCTGGCAAATGAGAGGACTTACATTATCAATATATGCATTTTTAGCTTTCTAATTTGTATCTTAAGTATCTACCCTTACTGTTGCAAGAATAGTCTTTCAGTGCTCAACACAGTGTGAACTGATGCAGTGTCATCTTCCTAACTCTACTGCTACCTCTAGCCTTGTCAAGCAGAAGAGAAAAATTAACGTCTGATCAGTTTCACTGCTGCTGTTCCGGCAGTAGAACTGTAGAGACACACGTCAGTTTCTTGCTGCTGCTTGGGGAAGTGCGGAGTAGCAGCAGAGGCAGGTACTAAAGTTATTCAAGGAGGAAGAGGACCCCCACAATGGAACCTGGGGAAGAGTGGAGTAGCAGAAACCACCTCTTGCCTTCATGTGCCCTCCCAGTAGTTAGGAAGTAGACTGGAGGTACAGTCGAGTAGGAGAGATCCTAGCAGGAACCAGGATGGACTGTGCGCGTGAATTAGAGGCACAGACATTCCCCTTCTCTGACCCTACCAGAAGCTTGGAAGCTTTGGAGGAAGGAGTAGATTTGAAAACACCCTCCCCTTTTGCAGAAATCTGCAAGTTCTGGAGAAGGGAGTGGAATAACAGAGAATGATCTTCCCCATTATGGTAGCCAAGAATTTTGGGAGGTGGAACTAAGTAGGAGATCCTGCCTCACCTTTACAGCAGTCAGGAGGCACCAATTCAGGAGAAGAAACAAAGTCCCTTCTCCCTTCCAGCAGTTTGTGGGGACTGGATTTTCAAGTTTATCAAACAGCTGCAGAGCTTGATATAAAAGACTGTAAGGTTCTGAATGCTGTCAACACCCATTTAAATCCATGGGAGATGTGTAGCACCCAGGACCTCCCAGGCTTGGGCTCAGAAGTAACAGACACTTAATCAGTTTTTTTTTTTCCTACTAGGAAATCAGATCAAAGACGTCATATAATGCAGAGGTATCCTCTTTACCCTCCAGAAATGTAGCCAAGTTCTGCACACTTTGGTCCTTACAAGTAATTCAGATTCAGTTGGTTAGTAAAACTTTGTACATAAAGTATTTCCGAGAGAATTTTCTGACCCACTAAAACAAAAATACTCCTGCACCACTCCATCAAGCTACCATCCATCATTTGAATTTTCCAGAGACTTTTAAAAAGTGAAGTGGGAGAAAATAAGGTTACTTTAACAGCTGTTTTACACTGAATTTACAGTCCAAACGCCAAATACTGAGGACTTACAATAGTAGACACTGATCTTTTTAAATTTAAATTGTTCAAATATTTTTCTTAGTAGAAATAATTTTCTCACCTGCTTTTGAGTAATATCAGACTATATATTGGTCTTTCATAGATCATTTCAGAAAGTTAAACACCCATTACAGTATACAACAATTTGTATAAGCATTCATGAACATCACAATAGTGAATGTGTAACATTGGCATTACATCATAATAGGATCCCTTTCAGAAAATATAGCATCACAATGAGAAAATGAACACAATTGCTGCTATCATCTATTTTAATATGAAATAAATTATGCTAAATGGCTGAGATGAGTAATGGGTTATTGAAGATTTCCTCTCCATGTAGCTGGCTCAAATCCTCAGATAGCTGATAGTGACTCAAAATGTTTTCCTTTTAATAGCCATTCAGTGAGTTTGACTGTCTTAGTCCAGCTGTCAGGTTGCCACATCACAAAAACCAGTACTCTTATTGGCTGTTTTATCAAAGACATCAATGATTGGCTCAAGTATGGAGTCTGAACTGCCCTCTTTTATAGACACAATCTGCCCAGACAAAGGTTGCAGTGCATTGGTAGGGGAGTGTGGGAAGGCTTGTACCGCTTCTGCTTGGGCTATAATGTTCTGTGTCTAAAGAGGAGAGTTTCTAAGACTTCCTTCTGGTCTCCTTCAGTAAGACTTCAGGAAAAATGTTTGAAAAGCATTTTTTTTTTAAATAATTTCCCAGTAGAAATACTGTTTAACTGGCAACAAGAGGGTCCATGAACCATTTTTACCTAAATACTACTTGTTTAATATTGGAAACCTTATAATAGTTGTCAGCTTTCCATGCAGAACACTGAATCAGGTGTGCCAGAGGCAAAACCTAACCTCATGTGGGGCCAAGCATACATATGGATATCAGAGGATCCAGCTGGCAGATAGAGAAGGGGTGACATTTTTAGAAGTGTCAAAGCCCATTTTAACCTTCAGATCTGAGATACGGCTGGGTGGCATTATGTCCGCACAAAGGGTGTAGATACAAAGACAATAAAATGAATATGCTAGTCTGCAGAAAGTGATGGTTCTTAAAGGAGATGTTCTTTAGGGTAAGCAATGCCAAATTATGCTCACATATAGTACTTCATTGGAAGGTACCACATCTTGATACTTGTGACCATTATAGCATCAATTGATGCCTACATTCCCCAGCCATCCTTATTATACTAGAAGTTCCCTCAGTGAACAAGGAAAGCCACCTATAACTTCTTATACAAGGACAATATAAAGATCTCTTAGTTTTGTGTTCTTTGAAGGTGTAGCAGGTGCATCTACACTAGCACACAATACATCTGTTTTTCACCAAGGCTACCAACACAGAAGACTAGGCATGGACATTTTTACTGCCGTATCATCTAGTCTTTTTTAAAGACTATGTGGATTGCATATGTGCAATGCTTACAGCGCCTTCTGAAGAGGAGTCTTACAGTAGTAATTCCAGAGGCACGGGTCTGTGACTGGAAGTTGCTTGATTTAGGATTTAATGAACCACTCTGTTTACTCTTTGAATTTTAAATTCTCTATAAAATTGCAATACATTTCACACTTCTGAATTTCATGGTAGTTTGTCATTTTATTTAATATAAGATGTAAATATTGGGAGCTGACTACAGCAGACTTCCATGAATCTAAACATGCAGAACGGTGCACAGTTGGGTACTAATACACTATTAATGGCATAACATTTTATCCTGCTTGTATCTGCTCTTCAAAACACTGAAGATTTCATTCACAGAATATTTATTACATTTTACAACTAATAGGCATTGCTCTTTATTGCACATCCAGGGCACAATCCTGCACATCGACTGTAGGCAGTGCTCCTACAGAAACCAGTATGTTTTGTCTCAGAAAGGACTTCACACTTTAGTCCAGATCAATTGGATTTGATGTAGGTTTTAATACAGGTTTCTGAGAAGTGCTTAAATACCACGGGGATGGGTGCTATAGACAACCCTCAAGTAGATATATGAAAAGAATAATTTTAATTCAATGCGGCATGTTAATCATGCAGAAGGATCATTGTTAAGCAATTCAATGCATGTTCAACCTGAACCCTACTTTCTTACATCGTAGTGAAAAGAACTACTAACCCTAAGTTCAAATAATTATTCCACTCTACTTTTTAAAATCTCATTTAATAAATATTCCTTAAATATTTTAACTGTCCTGTATTTTGTTTCCCCTCTCACATCAGTTGTGGCCCAATCCTCCACCACTGAATTCAATGGAAGCTTTACTACTGACTTCACTGGGCACACGATCTGCCCCTTGGTCACAATGTATGCAGGACCCTAATAATTACAATCCAGTAGCCCATAGCTACACCAAGAACAAAGACATTCACATTTTTTGGAACTTGAAATATTTAACTTCAAAGTTTATCTCAAAAGTAACCCTGAATTGCAGCATCTTTTCAAAATTATCTGAGTGAAAGGGATCCAAGATGGTAAAGTAATTCCTAAATCTTGCCTCCTCCCCCCTTTCTTTCTCTCCTTTTTAATAAACCCTAACCTGCATCTTGCTGAAAATGAATGAAACCAATCTCTTAGTTTTGGTCTGTTGATTTTATAGATCTCTTATCCTAGACCTGATTTAGGAGATCTTTCAATGAACATACCAGACACTGTAGTAATATGTGCTGACCATTAATTTATGAACTTGTAATCTTATTTCTTATGACAGCTAACGTGAATCACTCTGTAAACTGTGGGTCATCCACCTCAGCATGTTGCAAACCTGCTATCCCAAAAGGTGAAGATCACTGTACTGTGTGAGTAAGAAGGGCATCATGAGATAGATATTTTGTTTAAACACATAGGTCAAACCCTGCTCTGCAAACCAAGCCTTAGTAAATGGCCTTGGAACAAGTGTATTCCTCAGACATAGAGCTGCATGCTGCACATATCACCTCAAGAACAAAAAGAGGCTTAGTCCTCCGGCATTACCTCCCCCTCGCTTGGCTCCACCACAGCCCTTCAGCCTTCTTTGCGGAGACAAAGAAGGGTGGTGGTGGTGGTGAGCTGGAACATGACCAGCCCAAATGTAATTCAAACATTACACTGCTCTTAGTCTCTATCCCTAAATTTGTTAACTACTACAAATCATTAAAGCTGACCATTTACTTCTACCGAACTAATTCTTCCTTGCTGAAAATAAAATAAAGTCTGGGATTATTTTATATAAATCGGACAGGAAAACTGGAAAAAGACATTTATTCTTCAGACAGTTTCATTGCAGATTTGTCAGTGACTTTCTCCCTCAGAATATGAAATGTTAAAGTCCTTTGCTTTATCGATGGTATCCTGAATATTCAGTAGGCTTTGGTCCAACACCTTTGGCAGCAGATGCATTGTTCGAAGTGCAGTTGCAATTAGGGCAGTGATGGTATGATGGAGTTCGGTGATGAGATGATCTTGACATTGAAATGGCAGAGGCTGCTGCAATCATAGGCATTGAGAACCATGGGTTACAAAATGGCAGCAAACTAGCCCAATGAGCCTGCATAGCTGATAAGTCTGGATACATGGTTGGGAAGGCAGGAAGCCCCATCACAGATCCAAAGGGACTATTTGATACAGGAGGTATGACATGATACAAAGAAGTCGCGGATGTAGTTGTAGTGGAATCTATATCGTGGGTGCTGACTTGAGTATGGCTGTTATTTTGGGGTAAATGGAATGGAGCCAGCTGATTCAACTTCTCACTGTCTTCTGCTGTTGCACGTTCCGATGGCCTCAGTGAAGCTGCTGGCGATGAAGCGTATCCACTTCTGATTCGGGCAGTTGCTCTGGCAAGTCCCTTATTTACTGTAGGCTTTCTTAGTGCGCATGTTTGCAGGTTTTCCTTTGGAGCAGTTGCAACAAGGTCATTTTCCTCCATGGAAGCAGTTCCGAAGGCGGACTGAACATCTGAGCTTCTTCCCTCACTCTTTAGGCAGTTTTCACTGAATTCCTCATCTAATGAGAAAGCAACTGGTGGTGTATTTTTGATGCCAACTCTTCTTTTACACCTTGGAAGGAGGTGGGGAGAGCCTCTCTTAAAATTCGGGTTATGGTAGAACTGTAACTAAATAAAGCAAGTGAAAAGATTTAATCACCTCTGTGAGGATAAAAAAGCAAGAGTCAAGTGCACATTCTGGCTAAGATTTTGCCTACATAAAACGGTCAAACATTAACATTGAAGGGACACTGGCAGGCACTTTAGGTCTCTATTTTAGTCCGTGAAGATTTGATGAAACAAACAGAAGTATTCTCATAACATTTAAAATCAGTGATCCATCCTTGAATTTAAACATTCACCTGCAGCATCGTGTTTAGCCCTTAAACCAGGAAATGGATATGAATAACTCAGCTTCATGTTAGAAGCCAAATAAAGTGCAAAAAGCAAACATGGCAGAAATGGTGAAATGTAAATTTGACATTTAAAGGTATTATTAGGAATACAGGCAAGGACATTTTAAAGTAATATTTTTAATGGATTATGTCCCTTTAATGGGTCTAGTATCAAAACAGAGTTTAAACAGTAAGGATGGATATTACCTAATGGTAGGAAGTTTTCAAAAGCACGTAAGTGATTTAGGAGTACAAGTCCCATTGACTTAGTAATTTAAATGAAGGCCATAAAGGTTCAGTCAGTAGCACAAGGGCCATATCCACCTTTCTAGCATTTAGCAAATGTCAGGAGGGAAAGAAAGCAGTTCAGGTCTAGCACCAGGAGGAAGCCAGTAACCAGCGAAGAGATAGGAGGGGGTGGGAGGATCACTCTCTGTTTCACAGGCTCAGGAGAGTAGGAAAAAGCCACACTGAAATGGTCACTTCAGGGCAAAAAAACAGTAATCACTTTTTTTTTTTAATACTCTTATTGTTCATGAAAATACCTTGAGAAATTATGGCTGTCAGAATATCCTTCACAACCCTCATTCCTAGATTCTCTTCATAACAAGCATAAAACAACTTATTTGCACATGCAAAAAAGTCATTGAACATATTTTAAGTAATAGCATCTTGAGCTTTGAGAAATTATATTGACATTTTACCTTGCTAAAGGCAGAAGCTGCTTTTTCTTCTGCTAGAAATTCAGCTAGCGAGGCAGACCTTTGAAAATCTTGTCGCATTTTGCTAAAGCCATAGAGATTAAGCTGACGAATGAAACTTTTCATGCAATCAGTTTCAAAAATTCGCAGAGGTCCTCTCCTTTCCAGCACCTCCTTTTTAAAGAGCTCTTCATCAATCACTACACAATTTCCATCATCATCCCACCAAAGTGACTTAAATTGATCACTTTCAACAATTTTCCATAGTTTCTTTGGAAAGGTGAGGGATAAAAAATCATTGTCTTCAGTGGAACTATCATCACAGAGAAGACGTGGTCTTTTTACCCAGGGTCCATCACTCAAAACTTGAAAGGCATTTTCTTCTATTATAGACCTCAAGGCAGAGTCACCAGTTGCTGTTCTATCACACAGTGGAATAGCAGAAGAAATTGAGACAGCAGAATCAACCATTTCATCCTGAGCTGAAACATGCGGAGTTTCTGCTATAGAAAGGTCCATCTCCAATCCTCCTTTCTCACTTTGACCTTTTTCAGCTGAAGTTATTTATGCTATTAGTTGAGCTTCATGCTCCTAGACAGAGGTATATTAAAATGATGCTAACTTACAGTGAACTTCAATAAAGAGTTCTAGAACATCATAATGATACCTGTGGTGTGCGGCTGTGACCTAATAAAACAATTGGTTTCCTAGCAAACTGAGGTAATAATGGCCAGGTAAGTTATAGCATTTATATTTAATTTACAAGAGATTAGATCTAATCTATAAAAGGTTTGTCTCTTGATGTAAATAAAGCATGTACTGACTGGACACAGAGCCACGGTCCCATCCCCGCAGAGGCAGTCATTCCACAACAGAGATAAGGGAAGCTTGTACTGTTGCTATGGTTGAAAATAAAGGGAGAAATTTGTTTGATGAGTCTTTCCATTGGGCCTCTTTCACTAGTGCAAGAATTGCCACAATGTGTGTGTTCTTGCTGTCAGACCCTGCCTGCAAGAAAAACCAAACATGAATACAAGTATTTAAGTTACATAAATTCAGGACAGCCCGGGGGGGAGAGGCACCCTTCAGTGTTGCCAAAGACACGGAGTGACTGAAGGGCCCCCCGCCGCCGAAGACCCAGACCGCCGCCAGGTGAGTACAAGCCCCACAGCTCTCCTGCTTTGCCCCAGACCCCCTGAATCCTCTGGGCGGCCCTGCATAAACTGTATATAAAAAATTGAAAATGAAGATTTACAATTCCATTTTGCTGCAGCAAAGAAGACTACCTTCAGTGGTCTCTGGCAGAAACCTTTTTCTGCTCCAAAGGACTGGAGAAGGAGGTATGGATAAAAGGCAGAGGGACAGAATCTGAAACTGGCAGAGGTTGGTCATCATTGCCCATCTCTCAAGTGATAATAACAATTGTATATCAAAAGAACAATCCTGCAAGCACTTGTCACAGGGATAGCAGAGAGAGAAAAAAGGGAATAATGGAGGTTGTCTGCTAGAAGCTGACTTCCCACTGGTTCTCCCTTCTGGTGACACTGGGGGAATTCAACCTATGCCTCTGAACTGCTGCTCTGTTCTAGTAGGAAAATGGAAGGCCCGTTCCTCGCAGAGTCTCTCAAGTAGGAAGTGTGAGAGCAGAGCATTGTCTCTTAAGTCTAGAGGACAACGATGGTGGGGTATTCATGGGTTAGAAGGCTGCCTCTAAACCCCATTTTTGCTGCAGTAGAGGAAGAAAGTGGACTATAATGAATTACCTTCTGCCATTAAATGCCCCTTACAGGAAAAAAAAAATAAATAAAAAGGAAGAATAAAGGAACAGGCCACTATGTCCCATGGAGAGGCGGTGGGAGCATTTGCCTCACTAGCACTAGTATTACAGTCAACAGAAAGAACATGTTTCCTACTTCTGGTACAATCGTGGCTAGTGGCTATGGTGAAGAGATGGAATTTCCACATTCCTATAATTCCTGCCCCAGTAATTTTTTTCAGAAACACAATACTGATGGATATCAGAATGAACACTTACCACTGAGCTGCAAGAGCAAACAGAAGCATCTCCTGGGCAAGGAGAAGAAGCTATAGTAACATGAATTTCAGATTAATCTCACTGTCCCACAAGTATCCGCAGTAAAGGTTAAAAAAGCCTGTCATCCAAAACATTCACGACAATGTCAAAATAAACATAAGCCTTTATAGAGAATTTACTATTTTTAAAATGGCACAACTCATTTTGAAGGGTTTAATAATTTAGACTGACCAGTGTTTTACACGAGATTGGGTAATGATGCAACAGTACAGTCTTGGTATTTATGACAGCTAACCAATAGCTGTCATAAATCCAGGAAGTCTCTGAGCTCTGAAAACAAGGTATAGGTTTTGCACATAATATAGGAGAAAATAGTTTATTGAACAGCTGAAGTAAGGGGCTAATGATGAATAAGTGTGTTGCTTACCAGTAACATTTGACTATAGAACTGGGAAAAGCAACACAAAGTTAACATTTACCCCCATGTCAGTGCAAAGGTTGTGATTATTTACACAATAATTTACATTAAGTCAAATCATGGAAGCTGTTATACATTCTATATAATACAAAAGCCTTCAAGTCTTGCCTGAGGAATGAAATGCTCCTGTGCCTCGGTAGTTACACAGTTTTCATGTCTGAATAGGAAATGACAGGTAAAGACATGCCAATACATACTACTACATGCCTAAAGTACATACAGCAAGAGAGGCCAAGTGTATAGTTAAGACACGAAAGACATCCTCTGTAATAGTTTATGCATTTCATACAGGCTTTTTAAAAAAATACCTTTACATAATATTTATACTGTACAGAACTAGAATTTGAACAGAATATATTACATTGCTAAAATGTCTGTATAAATACTATACAGCCAGGCACATAACCAATCCACTAGGAAGGTTCACATATTAGACAACCACCTATCTTCATGGACAAAAGATCATCATAACACTAGGAACACATACTTAGAATGCTTAAATGAGATGTAGGAAAATATGAATTTCAGTTACCGGAGGGCATGTTACAGAATATTAGAAGTTTTCAATTCCCAGTTCACTACAATTGATGTCCCTATCTGTGTATTGGAGTAATTTCTCTGGTAATGACTTTATAGATACATTTTTTTTTTTTTAAAGTTTGTTTCCACCTGTGAACCTTACTATAGCTAGTCTTCCCACTTTGATTTGCTACTATGAGATTTTAAGCAAATATGGAAAGCTCTGAAAGAAATCATATTTTAAAATCTCCAACATCTGCATTACAAGCCACTAACTGACAAATACCTATCCTTAAAGAAATTAAACAAGGCATGAGATGAAATACATTTGGCTGTTGATTCCCAGTTCCAGTTTTGTTGTCAGTTGTCCACATTCTAAATTAATCTTAATCTGGCATGTCAATGCTTAATTTGGGAGGTGGAATAACATACTTTCCAGGACTCTGTGTAATGACCACTCCAGTCTTTTTTCGGAACATTGGTGCAATTTTGGGGGGTTCTGGAACAGGTGTTTCTTCCAGTTCTTCATTATCTTCATGATGGAGATCATAGGAAATATTTCCATATTCTCTCAAGAATGGGAAAAGTTCAAGTAGGAATTGACAGAAGTCTTTGCGAATTCCAAACCACCCTGAACAAATAAATATTTGTTAATAGTTTCAGTTTTACTCCAGAAGAAAATTTAACTTTAAAACTAAGTACTCTCTCATTTTATTTGATTTAATTATTCAGACCACGATCTTTTCTATAAATAGATATTGATAAGTATTGTTTATAGAAAGTTACTTACAATGTGTAATATACATAGTATACTCCAATAGCAATACAAATTCAGGTTACGTCAGTCTGCAGCTCAGCCAGCATATATTGAGATACCATCAGATTTCACAAGCTAAGCAGCGTCAGATCAGCATGTGGTTGGGAAGAACATAATGGGAGCACCGAGACACTAGCAAATGGTACTGGTGACTCAGTAGATGGTGCCCTTCATTAATTAATGCCACAGCATGCTGTACAAGGGTACTATGCCTGCTAAAGCCAAATCTTTCACATGAAACAAAGCCAACGTCCTGACTACTTGCCATTAAAGATCCCATGACATTCTTCTCAAGAGATGTTAAGCTTGGTGGCCAGTTGCCATATTTCACCTTGGTAACTGCATTTCAGTTGTGGAATTAAGTACATTTGTTTGTTAAGCACTTTGGGTCCATTTGGGATGAATGGGGTTATATCTCCTAACTTGTATTCATAAAATAAGATATACAGGCCAATGCTAGATCTACAGCTTATAGCCTTCCTGGAGACTGAGCCAATTCTGTCCTCAGCTACCCCACAAGTAGCTGTGACCACAGTGCACAGCTACAAGTGAAGACTGACTTGGGCCCTTCAATGCTCCACACTCTCCTTACCAAGTCTGGGATGGCAAATTTAGGATTAAGGGTCAAAAAAAAGGAATGAAATGAGATTGGTTAAAAGTTATATAACTAGCAGAAATACAAAGTTAGAAGTCTGATGCTATTCAAAGTAATCATATATCAGACAGAAGTCTAATTACATTAACTAGGTCTGGGAGAGCAACCTATGCTGCAGACGCTTTGATGAAACAAGCATCTACAGGTATTGAGAATGTACTAGCTGAAAAGAAATTAATATTTTCATGATCAAGTCCTCACAAGGCACTCTTAATGCATATTAGTAGAGAATATGAAGGTAAGATATTCTTTATTATAGGGCTAAATGGGTTTAATGATTAGTGGTGGTGCAAAATTATTTAAGCACTGACAGTTTCTCAGAATCAATACAAGAATGGCTCAAACACAAGCTGAATATGAAAAAGCTACCTATGATTTAAGAATAGGTTAAAAAAAGGCTTAGTGTACACTGCGATTAAAGAGACCAAAAACCAAGAGAAGCCAGTTTACAGTAATAAATGTTAATACTAATTCTTTCAACTGAAAAGATCCCAAAGGGTTTTTATAGCCGATACGCTCCCTGCACAATTAAATAAAGCTATCCTTATAGTGGAAGTCACAATTAACTGGTACACAGCACAGCAGGAGAAACTGAACATTGGCTAAGGACACCAGGACAAGCCCATCCTCTTACAATAAATGCTACGGGATCTTCAGAGTCCACATCAGGAAAAAAGACCAAAAAAAAAAACAAAAACCCCACCCTCTACACCCTAAAAAGCATGGAACTCAATTTACTGTGGAAGGATTGAGGGCTGAGTTGACCCTCTTGGGATTTAAAGTTGTGGTTCCAAGGGGTCAAAATCCAGCTTTTAGATGATTAACAATAACAGAGGATACATACACAACATGTGACTCACAAGGAAAAACTGTTTTAAGCTGCAAAGCTCCTTCTGACTAAGCACACCATGTTCATCCCTGTTTAGTTTGCTGGGTGTCCACTAAAAAATCCAAACAAAACAGACTGCTTTGATGTAAATGTAAGCCATACTTTCTACTCTACTGAAAGAGACCCACACAAAATTCCTCAGTACCCAAAATTGAAAATTTTGCATTAAAATTGTCTCAAATACTACTCGTTCCTACCCTTTTGTCTAATCTCTCTCTCTTTTTTGTGTGTGTGTAGGGGGGGGGAAGAGGAGGATATACATATAGCATGTAAGTGTTATTTCTGAAAAGGATCGATAAAAAATAGGCTAAAGCTTGGATTAAATATTTGAATTCAACGTGAGCTTTTTCCATCTAATACTGCGTATTTCTAGATACTTACAATGATTTCCTCCTTTCTGTCCAAATGTTGTTGCCATTAAAGTTATCAAAGAAAGCCAAAGAGGGACAAAAATGGGTATATATGAGAACGCATTATGTCCATCCAGTCTGTGCACTAGTAGAATCTAATGAAAAAAGTTAAGCAAATGTCAGTTTGATTATAATACACATCCATGATCTTAAGACATTTACATGCTGGACCCCAATCCTGCAAGTTACTTTGTACAAGAATATCCCTCCACTATGCAAAGTCCCACTGATCTCAACTTTAACAAGTTTCCAATGCTTGTGTGAATGATGATCTTTTTACGGAAGTAGCAAAAATTCCTATATTTTATTTTTAAATTTCTCCCCTCCCGCCCAGCCCAATCCATGTTAAGAGTTAAGATTTTATTCTAAACAAGGAATAGTATCTACACTTTCAGAAGCCCCAAAAGAAGCAGATATAGGAAGCAGATTCGGTAGTAAATAATGGATCATCCAACTTAATTGAGAATCACACACACAAAAGATCACATTTTTGCTTACTTCAAATGTGAGTAATGGAACAACGATTGTCATCCAACTGATGGCCATTGTTATGTGTGTTCTCCTCTGCTCAGCAATAACGTCCATTGAACGCAAGAACAGGACAGACCAAACAATGTAATAGAGTACTACCAGACACAGGAAGGACATCAAGATCCACAGAGGAACGCAAACAACCTGAAAAAGAAAGATAGTTCATTATTTTTCCTCCCAGCGACGAGTTACTCTGTATCAGTTTTGTTTTTTAGAAAATAAAAAAGTAAACATATTAAACCTAAATAGCTGAAAGTAATTTGTTGTAAATCTATAATGCTTTGTAATTAAGATTATCTCTACAACAAGAAAGCTTCATGAACCATGACCAATGCTAAGTACCATATCAACTTTGTTGGGCTACTAGATAAGCTTCTTAAACCTTTGTCTAGACTGGACCTTTAAACACAATTAGCTGAAGCAATTTAAAACCACTTCAGACTAATTCAATTTCAGTAAAATTTGGCTAGACATTATAAATGGGGTCAGAGTGCTTAAACAGAGTTTAGAATACACATACGGTAGGTCCCTTAGCTGAAAATTTCTAAACAGGGTTCTTGTCTCCTTTTGAATTCACTCTTGAATCTAAAGCAAGAGGAGATCTACCACCAGGTTGTTAACTTTCTTTTTTATATGCAATGTAGATATAGCCATGTCAGTCCCAGGATATGAGAGACACAAGGTGGGTGAGGTAATATCTTTTATTTGTTACAACTTTATTTTTTTACATCTACTTACAAAAAACTCACATATAAAAATAGAGTCTGTCTCTGAAAGCCACTTTTTGGAATTTTAAATCTCAATACATTCTTTTTACATTAACTCTTCCTTGTTACTGGATTTGAAATAGTTTGCATGAATACTGGCTAAACAAACCAATTATTTACCAGGCAATACTGTTTACATAAAAAAGCATTCCCCTATCTCATCACCCATTAACTCCTGCTTTGTCTTGTGTTCTCCAGGGCAGTTTTCCTTTCCTATCCAATTTCCTCAACAAACTGATCAGAGATTAACTGGAGTGTGTTGTACACTGTCTCACTCCCCCCTGCAGAAAGACACAAGCAGTCTCTATCTCCACAGGTTTCCATAGTGAAAACAGCCATTCAGTGAATGATTGCTGGATAGGCAAATCAACAGAAATGAGATCATGGACTCGTTAATGCCATGGCAATAACATTTTAAACAGGTTTTCTACCTAAAAGAATAAAAATTAAACATCAGACTATAGTAACCAGGTTTTCAGTGGCTAGAGACCTAGGTCTGTGCGCAAACATGCATGCAAGCTGAACATGAATTTCAGGCACTTAGATACCCATTTATGTAAGCCATTTCTCAGGTTTTTTTTTTTGCTCAAGAAACATCCATGGAATAGCATGAGTTGTGTCTGAAGCAGTACCTCTATCCATTGAAAGTTTGGCACTAAAACTTTATATCTACTAACATACTTCAACAAGAACAAGACTTCAGTGCTGCCTATAATAAGTTAATGCTTTCCAAGAAGTCTTAATTTCTATTTTTTTGTAGTTTAGGGAGGCAATTTATCTGAGTAGCAAGGGAAAGGAAGTCCCAAATCATGAATTCTAATCCATACTCTATCCATGCACACTTTATAAGTGGTAAACTACTTACCTTCACAGTTTATCTTAGTTTATCCTTCTGAAAAAAGATAGGTAAATACTTACCTTGAGGGGCTCAATAAATGTTTAAGACACTTGATTAATATGGTGCTCTGATGCCTTTCAGCACTGGATACCAAAAATATAGTTCTCATTTTTTACTTTGGACATATTAACATTATTATTTACTTGTTAAAAACCCACACACTGCACTTACGCTGATAATTTTTTAATTAGAAGTGTCAATGGAGTTAATGAATAGCTACAATTTGTTACTTCCAATTATACATTATAATCACATGCTTCACTTTATTGTGCAATTTGGTAGCAAATAACTTACTTCACTTAAAAGCATTTTTCTTAGCAGGCCACCATATTCAATGTTTGCATGAAGACTTCAACATTTAGAAACAACCTTAAAATAGAGTAAATGGAATTTACGTACAAGCCATGGCCATCTGATGATCTCGTCTAGTCTGAGTGCAATAAATATGAACTGGAGAATATTGACAGAACACAAAATTTCCAACTACAAATAAAATACAAAAATACATTAGAATCACTTCATAGCACTATAAAGTAATACACAAGACACCCAAAAAGTTTGAAAGAACAACTTTACAACTCATGATACAGTTCTTTAACAATGAACACCACTTATATTTACACTAGATGTTATGAATGTTTAGTCACATTTTCCTTCATCCACCCATCCATTCCTTATTTCAATTATAAGTTAGTTACTGTTTTTTAAACTAAAATTTCCTTTAGTAGTTGCACTGCAGCATTTAGCTAGTGCAAGACATCCACGGTGTGAATCTAAGAGACCAGTCTAGTTTCATGTTCCTGCATAAAATGCAAAAGGACAGTATGAATAGTGAAAAGTAGATTAAATTTTTAGAAGTTAAAATCAGTTTATTGTAAGATGTGTTAGTTCCACTAAGGACACATTTCCTTTATGTAGCAATATAGGTTAAGTACTAGTTTCATTAAAAAAAAAAAAAAAATGAAAGCCACTATGCTTTTCAAGTGTCCCACTAACCTCTACTTCATGTCCCCAGCAGAAAAGTAAAAGTTGTACTTTAAAACTAACCCTAAATTATATTGAAAATGTGACACCTTTCTGATTAGCTCAAAAGGATCAAATAATGAAATACCATCTGACTTGGCAGAATTTCATTTCCCAAAGTTCCTGGGCCACCCCAAATAGGTAAGAGTTTGGTTAAGGGATCAGAGAGAAATTTACTCTTTGAAAATGGCTAACTGAAGCCAGTGAATTTAAATACATTTTCTAATTTAAATGCCAATATCTAGGGGGATTTTGAGATATAAATATTTTCCAGAGGTCAGGCAGTATGTGCAACTTCATACTGGCTCAGTTATCTTAGTGGGCATTCTGCATAATCTATGACCTCTGAGACATAAGTGTGACACTCCGTATCTTTAAGCAAAGAACCAAGTCTCCACTAGCCACGCAAAGGTAACATTTTAATAAAAGTCTTGCAGACTGGATTTCAAGTAACTATGTACTGGAACTCCACAAACGAGTAGAGAAATAAGTGGACACAGGGCAAGAAGAAAAGTTACAGTACAGACTTCTGTGACAGAGCTTTTATAATTAGGTTAATATGCACCACTTGCCAAATTCAGCTGAATGTTTGGTGATGCCAGAGTCAAATTTAAAGCATTTCTATGTGCCCTAGATAAATAGTATTTTAAAAATCACTGAAGCCCAACATATAGCAGAAAACTTCCCCAGCCCACCATGCATACACAAGGGCTTATCGAGTAGTGGCCACCTGTGTCAAGGCATAATCAGTTTCATAGTGGGATTAAGCAGACTGAAAATACTTTAAAATGAAGCAGCTATTGAACTAAATGACAGCTGAACAACTGCCTCAGTTACATTACTTCAATGAACAGAATACTATTTGTGCAGTAGGACATGCTCGATGTTAACAGTACACGAAAAGCCTGAGCTACAGAGTGGAGAACAGAAGAAGTAAAACCCTCGAGAGGGACAAGGAAAGACAAACCAAGATAGCATGAGAATAAAGGAGATAAAGTAGTGGAAAAGTAAATTGGGCAGTGGAATTTTATAACTTATTCTATTTGGAAGATAGCTGTGACCTTTTAGGGGTGAGTGGATTCCAATTTTTCTCCACCAATATTTATCAGCTGTGCACCCATCCTGCAAATCAAGTGGTAGTTTTCAAGGGATCTAAATATTAGTCCACCAGTTACCCAGAAAGTCACTTTCCTTTCTCTGCTTTCCAGAAAATGGTAAATTCAGTATATCCTAACATTAAAAAATGCTCTGTTGATAGAAGTAGTCAAGCCATCTAAAAAGGTACGGGGCTTTTTGTACGGTCCCTATGGTATTAAAAAATAGTTATCGCCTTCTGTAAACAGTGCTGCAATAATTTCCTCAAACAGGCAATTCATTGAATTAAAAAGCTGAGTTTGTTACGGACGTGCTAGCTTGCATGCCACATCTTAATGTTCTCCATAAACTTAGTAAATTTAAGAACTGTGCTCTCATATTGCTAAAGAGCTTGTTATGTACAGAGTGTGAACAAGCTAACCTCTTACTCCTACAGGCAGCACCAGTCACTCAAAAGACTCTTCAGCCTTCACTGTCTAAGGTCCTATGAATTAATAAGTGATTTCAACAGACAATGTTGTCTAGGGGCACTTTTTACCAGCACTAAATTCACTTCAGAGATGTCCATAATACAGAAACACTTTTGTAGTTCATTGTTAAAACAGATTCAATAATAATGACAAGTTTAGAACATGGATGTTGTAATTTAATATGTTCTTAGTAAAGGATAAGTAGAAAAAAGTGAAGTGAGGATAATTTTTCATTTTCTGGTTTCTCCGTTTTGGTAAGCTACACAATATGACAGATTGATACACTTCTTGGTAACACACGAACAATTAATATGGAATAAATTCTGCTCTTCAGATTCAACGATCCTAGTTCTCAGTATTATAAAAACAAAGTCTCACCTCCAGAGATCTGTCATGTCGGAAGCCCCACACACAAGCTGCAACTGACACTGGAGATACAAAGAACAATGGCATGAAGACCAGAAGCCAGAAATGGGTTCCTCTTTCGATCCTGTCACATACCAGAACTTCGAACATCAGCAGTAGCAGGTGAATACCTACTGCAATTAGCATAGCTTTGAACTCCACACAGGTTTCTCCTTCTGCTCTAAAGAGGGGTAAAGAAGGAATCAAAATCTATTGGCCTTAATTCAAAAAACAATGTCAATTATGAAGCATCCTATCATGCAAATATCCCAAGAGATTCTGAATATAACAGTTCTAAGTTTCTTGTACTAATCACCATCTCTTAAGTGCCATGTACACATTTGGTATTACATAAATAACAGGCACTATTCGAGAAAACAAACATTTCTTACCAAATTGGGGCAAAAAGTTAAAATAAAAAAAAAAATTAAAAAAAAAATCAAACACTTTTCATAAGAGGAAAATTCTCAAAAAAATAAATAAATCAATTGTAAGAAAACCGAAATGGAATTTTTCAGCTTGCTTCCTGGATAGCACAGGAGCAGGACAGATTGGCAGGACAGCAGCAGGCCAACCTGCTATCTGGTTTCTGTTGAAACTATTGATGGATCAGACACATTCCCAGACAACGTTCAGATTCTGTGGAATCGGAATAATTTTCCAATGGAAAATTATTCCATCTGAAATTTTTTTGACTAGCTCTATCCTTCTGTTTGCAAGGAGAGAAAGAAAGAGGCCTATTGTATTTTTTAACTAAGAACATTTCCTACTTCTCAGATGCACCTGCTGCTAGAAAGAGTGACTTCTAATTATGAGCTAATACAGTAGAAACTCAGAATTACGAACACCAGAGTTACAAACTGACTGGTCAAGCACATACCTTATTTGGAACCAGAGTATGCAATTAGGCAGCAGCAGAAACAAATAAAACAAACAAAAAAAGCAAATACAGTACAGTACTGTGTTAAACATAAACTACTAAAAAAAATAAAGGGAAAGTTTAAAAAAAGATTTGACAAGGTGAGGAAACTGTTTATGTGCTTGTTTCAAATTAAATTAAAAGCAGCATTTTTCTTCTGCATGATAAAGTTTCAAAGCTGTATTAAGTCAATGTTCAGTTGTAAACTTTTGAAAGAACCATGTTTTGCTCAGAGTTATGAGCATTACAGAGTTACGGACAACGTCCATTCCCGAGGCGTTCATAACTCTGAGGTTCTATTGTAATACACCAAAGGCTTATATTTTTGGTCTCAATGAGGAGAGGGTATCCTATGAACTCCTGAACTTATTTAAGTTAACATTTCCACCATGAAAACAAAATATTAAATTATACGTCAAAACAATTTTTTCTTGAAGCAGACATGCAGATATAAATTGAATAGTATAATCTATAAGAATGTGGATTTTATGTGCATAGTTATATGACAGAATCGCTTTTTATTTATTATAAACGTTTTTATGGAAAGTGACATCTACAAGTTACTACTATACTACCTTAAAAGTTCTTAGTTTTATTTTTCTCTATAGCATATTCAGACGAACATGATATCAAATGCATAAATATGGACTCTTATATGAACTCTTATTCTTGATTATATGAATTTAAAGTCTTGACAATCAATTTGGAAAACACGAGACAAGCTGAAAGATAGCTGCGACTCTGGCCTAAAGGTAATGAAACGGAGGTTTCTTGTTGTACATTTGGTTCTGTTACTGGGACCATGATTATATTATACACATACATATACGACATTAAACTATTTGTTGAGTGTTTGTCTTCATGAAAAACAACTAAAATAGTTTGCAAGTATCACCTGGGCCACAATTTAAAATGCTGCTTTTTATAGTATTAGAATTTGTCTAACACTCCCAATGAAAATAATTTTTGCTTATACTTAAATACTCTCCTACAGTCTTTCAAGGACTATGTAAGTATTATGAATTATTTACATTACCCTAATAGTGCAGTGCAAGCATCTGTTTTGAAAAAATTAGCGTCCCCTTTACAATTCAATATGTTTTAAAAAAATCGAAGGTATTATCAGTAACAGGGAGGGAATTTTATTAAAGCAATGTTTTTTTTCCATTTGCATATTGGCTGAATGATCATAGGAATCTTATGTAGTGCCTTACATCTCCATCCTGAAACTGAGTTTGTGGATGAGCAGGACCTGCTCAGAGTCACACTAAAGCCAATGGGCTCCAACATATCCGCTGGTAAGATCAGAACCTCTTCGTATATATTTGAGTTTCTACCAATTTATCTTTTAATAAATAGTAAATCTGGATAATTTTACTCTGACAGTTGAAGTTTGAAAAAACATTTAGTAATGTTTCTATTCTCTTCACGCATGTGCATAGCCTACACATGTAACACCAAGGAGACTAAACACAAGGAGTTCAAACACATTTAGGGCTGATCTAAACAGTTTTTATAACAATTTAAGCATGCTGGTTTATAAAGTGATCTAGTTAGCGTGATGCAACCTGCCCCTCCCAAATGTGGATATAATTATACCAGTATAAAGATGCTTACATCAATCTAGCAAATACAAAAACAAACTGTACCAACATAAGCACCTTTATACCTGCATGACCCTGTCCACATTACATCAGCTTTAAAACCAATATCTCAAAATTGGTACAAACACTGTGCAGACAAGCCTGTGAAGTTTTAACTCATGTTTCCTAAATGAACTGTCAGTACAGTATAAGGATAAAGAGTCCATACATGCATAAAGCTATGTTTCCATGTATTATGTATGTATGTGTTACAGTCACTAATTTTAAGCAGCATCAAGCAGGTTTTATTGATTTCCATACAACTTCTTATATAGTTATCAAAAGCATACTTAAAGATTTTGATTCACTATGAAAAAGGTAAACATTTCTTTCTTCATTGAAAAAAAGCGTCCTAATCTTACCGATACTGTGGGTTTCGTGCCCATACTCCTGTTCCCACCGAAGCACCAACAATGACCATTAGCTTCCATAGCCATATTGGAGCAAAGACAGCCCAATAGCTCCACTGAATTTTGTCATCCAGACGGAGAGAGAGCAGAACAGAGAACAGCAGCAGACAGGCATAGATAAGAAATTTGCTATTAAAAAAGAAAAATACAACTTAGAAGTTATGGCAAATTGTTTTACATACTTTCAGAAAACAAAGGAAACTCAGTTCAGACAGTGTCTTGTTTGTCTGCATTGTACACAGCAATTTTGAATCAGGCCATTACTTAATACAACAGAAAATGTATGGCTGTTGAATTTCTTTGGGTAGATTTAATCAATTCTGAAGAGGTGCTCTAAGTATTATATTTATGATTAAACATTCTTATATACCACCTTTTTCATTTATAAAATAATTACTTCAAGTGAACACATCAAAAGCATTTTTACAAGACAAGCGTACAGGATATGAATGGAATTTTTTTAAAATACTTCCCCTCCTACAATACTGCTCCTGATTAGTCTTATTAAATACGCAACTTGGTTAAATTCCACAAGCCGTATGTTCCTGGTAAGTACATTTTGCAATACAAATTAAGTAATAATTGTAATCCATATATTCATTATGGTTATTTTTAATTCTAATAAATCTAGAGTGTAAAAAAATTAACTAAAATAAAAATGAGTTTAGTTTCCTAATTAGGTATGCCTAATTTTACAAAAGGATTTTTAGACTTGGTTTTGCCCTAATTTATTATTGAAAATTTAAATTTTCGTTTTCTAGAAGATAATTTGATATGCAAAAGTTACTGTCTCAATGATTTTAAAGATTAAAATACATGTACAATAAAGAAAATTTCACTTAAAAGTTGTTTTTAAGTACCTAAACCACTACATTTTATAAACTAGTTAATAATCTAAAACTCTTCTCATCCACTCACAATGCACCCATTCAACAATAAATACAGAAACCTGTCACCATACCACCAGAAGTTAGATAAAATTACATATGCAAAAGTCATTTGTTACTACAGGACAAAAATAATTTGCGCTTATCAAGTACATTCACCTGAGGATCTTAGAGTGCTCTACACACATGTAATTAAGCTTCAATACCACCTCTCTGCAGGAAATAATTATATATAGTTTATAGAATGATAAAGTGAGAAACAAAGAGATTAAGTGATTTGCCCAAGGCCACCCAGTAAATCAGCAGCTGAATCAAGAATACAATCCCTAGTCCCACAATATAACCAGTAAACCACTCTCCTTTATTCTCATAAAATCCTAATAGAACATTCACAAGATCAGCATGTCCTTGAACTGGAGAAGCCTCTATTCAGCACAAGTGTCTCAGCGCTGAAAGTTTATAAAATTTATCTTCTTCTCTTCATTCTTTTTGAAATGGCAGACATGATTCAGCTTTTAGCATCCCTGCATCAGTACATTTCCTGAAACATTCATTATTGTGTACAGTTTGTACAACCAAATGCAGTTAGCTACAACTGTTATTGTGATTAGTTAAGGTCCATTGGTGGAAATGCTTCATGAACTCTCTGCTCTGGGAGTCTCTCATCCCCCTCACCATCCCTCAGACATTACAACTGTTTGTGAACTTTCTACATGCTCTTAAGACATCTTATAATGGTTAACCCTGAGACACAGATCAGATGTGAAATATTCTACTCATTCTCCAAACTCCTTTAACAATTACACGTGTTTGTATTCTCTTGGCCTCAGAGAGCAGTGAATGGAGCTGCACAGATCTCCCTACTACAGCCTTGCCACACTCTACAGAGCCAGAGGTCCAGAGTCAGGAATACAGCAACTACAGCCTTTTCTTCCAAAGGACTCCCATTTTGGCCTCATCTAGATTAGGATTTAAAGATGTGATGCTAACACATTTTCAATCTAGCATACACAGAGCACACTGCCCTTAAAATGTGATAAAATTCTAAAGACGGGGCGGGGAGGACCAGTAAATTCATTTTCTATCTTAAAGCATCACATCAGACAGAGGCTGTAATTTAAAAGAACACTATCAATCTAAAACTTAGTCAAGATTTTTTAAGACTGAGTTTTAAAGCAGTTTCAGGTACTATGCCTACAAGATTGTGGTTTTACAAATACATATTCCTATTTTTTAAAGTGTCTCTCTTCCGTTAAATCAAGATTGGATGTCTTAATAGAAGACATGCTTTAGTCACACAGAAATTATTGGGCTCAATACAGGGGTAACTGGGTGAATTTCTATGGCCAGTGTATATAGGAAGACAGACCAGAAGATCTACTGATCTCTTCTTCTGTCCTTACAATCTAAATCCCCTATTGCTGTGAGAAAGACACACAGAAACAAAAGGAGTAAGTGGGTTAGGCTATGTCTACACTACCGCGGTAAGTCGACCTGTGCTACGCAACTCTAGCTACGTGAATAACGTAGCTGGAGTTGATGTACCTTAGGTTGAGTTACCGCGTTGTCTACACCGTGGGGGGTCAATGGGAGAAACGCTCCCGTCAACTTACCTTACTCTTCTCGTCGGGGGGGGGAGGGGGGCGGAGTAGAGTACAGGGGTCGACTGGAGAGTGATCTGCTGTCGATTTGGAAGGTCTTCACTAGACCCGCTAAATCGACCGCCGGTGGATTGATCTCAGAGCTTCAATCCTGGCTGTAGTGTATACCTGCCCTGATTTATACCAGAGGGAAAAAATAGTAAAACTGCCTGTGCATTGACAGACAAGGTGGGTGAAGTAATATATTTTATTGGACCAACTTCTGGTGGTGAGAAAGACAAGCTCTGGAGCCACAAGAGAGCTCTTCTTCAGGTCTGGGAAAGGAACTCCCAGCATCAGAGCAAAATGCAAGGTGGAACAGATTATTTAGCATAAGTAGTTAGCATGTACTGGAAGAAACCATTCAAGATACAGTGACCCGTCTACACCTCTGCAGTCATAGCCTCCCTGTAAAATGTGGTAGTTACACAGATCCCTGTAATAAGCCATGAATCCAACATCTCTGTTCAGTCCATTATTTAGTGTCTAGTGGAGTAATGAACTTAAGCTCGTCGTTTGACGGTATTTTGTGTACAAAGGTTAAATTGAAACAAAGTAAAATTCAGACTGAATTTTAAGTTTTAAAATTAGCTCTGTATCTTTAACTTTGGTTATTAAAACACTAGTATTGTAATGGAAAACAAGCAAAATTATTTCAGAGAGTGACATTATGCATAAAAAAAGTAAACTGAGAAGGACTGGTTTGAATCTTAAAAGTGCTAGAATACAGTGTTCATGAAACATTTATACCAGCAGTGGAACTCAGTTATGCAAAACGTGGTTTTTGCATAAATTTGTATCCACACAGACCTATGCTACAACCCTTGCTACGAAACTATGCCAGAATGCTAGGGCAGGTCTCAAGCTTGGTTTGTTTTTATACAGTACTTTTCTTTCCAAAAGAACCTGAAGTGCTTTACAAGTTTATACCAAAGGACCATTTCATTCATCCCTGAAAAGCATAGTTAGTTATTTTTAAAGCGAGGGCTCATAAAGGCCCTCTATCATGTCCCATTTATGCAAGATGCTGTACATTGCCCATCTCTACCCTAAGCGCTTACAGGAAGCTTTTTAAATGGTGAACAACAATGCTACACAACAGATTAGCATAAAAAGTGAAAAATATTGTACCTCAATGAAACAACAAATAGGAAGAAGGTTAGAACTGGGCCCTTACACAAGCCCTCTTTTCCACCAGGTCTTCCCTCTTTGCACACTCCTCCACGCTGCCCCTTGGCATAGCCTGCTAACTAGAATACATCAAGCATCCTCTATTTCTTCCTTTAAGCGTTCTGGACAGTAGTATCTCCAATGAACACAACTCCCTAGGTTTGTACTGCACACAGCTAGGGGTTGAATAACTGGGGCAGGGGCTGCGTTTTCTCGGGCACACCCTGCCCGCCCATTCCCATGGCACTCTCGCTGACATGCCTTCAAGCGGTCAGAGCGATCTCGCGCACCCACCCCGAAACCAGGCCAGGCTCGGAAACGCGGACCCCGGCAGCACCTGCGACTGCACGCGGCGCTGCCCGGAACAGGCAGCGCTATGTTGCATGCCGTGTTGTCCTCCTACCCGTCTGGGTCCCAGGTATTAGAGACACAAGGTGGCTGAGGTAACACGCTCTGGAGCCGCACAGAGCTCTTGCTCGGGTCTGGGAAAGGTCCTGGGTTCGCGCAGGGCCGCCGGCCTGTGCTGCCACCCGCCGGGCCCGGGCCCCGGGGCCGTTTCCCAGAGGGGAAGGGGCACCTCAGACGAGATGGGAACAGCCCCCGGGGGGGGGGGGGGGGGCAAAGAGAGAGCGGAGAGCCCGGATTTAAGCCAGGCCCGTGAGCCCCAGCCGGGCCGTGCCGGGGTACGGTGGCCTGACAGCGCCATACGGACCCTTCCAACAGACTCCAAACGGAAGCCCCCGGGCCGGTCCCGCTAGGCCGGCGGCGGCGCAGGGCCCGGACTCACCTCGGATTGAAATCCTGGAACAACCCGCGCAGGTTCATGGCGCCCCGACCTTCCGCCTCGGCCGCTCTCTACACGGGACGCATGGCGCGAGCGCCGCGGGTGCCCGGTGCTGGTGCCGCCGCCACCGAACGAGCGAGTTCACCGACTCATCCCTCCCCTCACAGCCATCGCCGGAGCGATACACGCAGCGCGCATGCGCATATCTTCAGCGCGCATGCGCAGCAAGGCTGAGAAGCCGCCGTCCTACTTCGCCTCTCTTCCCCGAAGAAAGGACGACAGGCCCGCCCCTCCCGCACCTGATGACCACGGCGGAGTGCGCTTGCGCCTGAAGTAGGCGCATGCGCGTTGAGGGAAAGGCGCTTGAGGATGCCTTGTGTTGGTGGAAGGGGTTGAGTCTTTGGTCCTTTCTGCCTGTTCCTCCGTAGCTAAGCAACGCTGCCACACCCCGCCTGTACCCGGCTTCCCGCCATGCCTTTGGCCCCGCCCCACAAGCGTGGGGGATGCTGCAGCCCTTGGCTAGTCCCTGGCTAGTGACCCAGCCCCAGCACTGATCCGGGGCCCCAGGAAGGCTCCAGTGGTGGTGGCTGAGCCCTGGAGGTTGCTGGCAGGCTCCAGGGGCCGGGTTGGGATGACACAGGAGAGGTGGGCGCCCTTTGGCCTGGTCGGCTGCTCTCGCCCCACCATGGCTGAGCCAGTGCCCCGAGGAGAGGGCGCTGTGGTGACAAGATGGTGACTCTTGAATGTGTGGCTTTGTAGTAATTAGATGCCGTGGGGCCAACCCAGATGTCATCTCTCCACTGTCCTAGTAATTCTTGTCTGAGAATAACAGGCTTTGGATGAGGGGAAAGGCAGATGGAGGAGATCCTGGCTGGACAAAGGAAAATACTGGAGGAGGCTGCAGCAGTGCTATATATATAGCACTTTCTCTCCATAGATTGCAAAGTATTTTACAAAGCTGGATAAATATTATCTTGATTTTTACAGATGGAGAAACTGAGGGGCAGAGAAGTGGCTTACTTAGGGCTTGTACACACTAGCCCTTATGTCGGTATAACTTATGTCGCTCAGGGGTGTGAAAAAGCCATCCTCCTGATGGACGTAAGTTACACCGACTTAATTACCAGCGTGGACAGTGCTATGTCAGCGGTAGACCTTCTCCTGCCAACATAACTACCCTGTGACAGGATCCCTGGGGTGCAGCCTGGGACTGTGGGACCACTGTGCCCCCTAAACTCTCTCCAGCCTGGCTGTCATTCACAATGTCTTGCTAGTGACCAGCAGCAAACCCCTCCAGGCACTGTGATCACTCAGCACAACCGCATGTGGAGCTAGATTGCATGAATGCTCCCAGAGCCACTCATGAATCACACAGAGAAAGACACCAGAGCCAAACCCCTCCCAGCACGGTATCTCAGGAATATACCATCTTGCACTGCTCAAGATGGGCAGTGCAGATGTATTAATTGGTTCACTACTTCATCAATAGAACGTGGCTATACACCAGCCTTTGCAAAACCGGAGCAGATTTGCCACACACTTCATACAAACTCACTGGTAAAGATAAACAGTAAAACAAATTTATTGACTACAAAACATAGCTATTAAGTGATAGGCAAAATGTCAGAGTTAGTCACCAAAAGAAATAAAATATAAGCACTCAGTCTAAACATAAGCACTCAGTCTAAACTCTCAACCCTATTAGACTGAGCAACAACTAGACTAAGCAATTTTTCTCACCCCACTGGATATTGCAGTCCTTAATATAGAGATTTGTCCCTTAACTCTGGGCCAGTGTCCTGTGTCGGAGTCTTCAGTCTTCTTCTTAGTGTCTTTGTTGCTTGCTGCATAGGTAGGGGCAGGAGAGAAGGCCTAGCATGTGGCAACTGGGTCTGTTTTATAATCTCAGTCCCATGTGCTTGAGGAGCACAAGTCCAGGCATGTGTGGGGGCATTGCTGAATCTCCAGGCAAGGTTGAGCAATTCCCCTGGTGTGGCCTCATGCAGGTGAGTCATTGAATTGTAGCTCCCTTGCTGGACAATGGTTGTTAATGGGTTGTTTAACACCCCGCCCATGTGTTGGTTTGGTTACTTTCCTTCCTGTTGCCTCTGGGGAGCTAATAGCTGGCTGATTCCCCAAGTTACAGCATGTTTTAGTGACAACCGTTCAACACAATTCTCATAACTTCATATGCATTACTGTTATACATATATGGATAGAGAAATGACTTTCAGCAGACCATAACCTTTCCCCTGATACCTTACAAGGCATGCTTTATATGTAAGATCACAGTTATAGACAGATGAGGAATATGGGGGGTTACCGGGTGCTCTCTCAAGATACAGAATGTCGCAAACGCCTCTCGCAGAGGTGGATTTATTATGCCGACAGGAAAGCTCTCTCTCATCAGCAGAGAGCATCTGCAGTAGCAGCGCTACAGCATTGGCACAGCTGTGTTGCTGTAGCGATTCTAGTGTAGACTAGCTCTTAATGTCACACAGCAAGTCACTGGCAGAGCAAAAACAACACTGGTCTCAGTCTGGTGCTCTTTTCCCTGGACTATGCTGCCTCCCAATGGAGTGGAGGGGCAGTGTGGAGAAGAGAAGACAGTGAAATACCAGCATCCCTTCCCAGACTACGCAGTCATCAGTAGCCCCTCTCCTGCTGACTGTCCAACCTGAGATAGGGGTTTTGGTGTGGAGCGGAATAAGGGAATCGCGGCTCTATATAGTATGTTTTCCTCTTAGAATGACATCATCTGAGCTAGAACATCCTTTGGAAGTTAATGCTGCTCACAACGCACAACCTTCCTCCCAACTAGTGTTCAGGGAGCTTTGGGTTACAGGTGGCAGATGGGAAAACCATGGCAGCACAGCAACTGAGACAGCTCTGATGCCAGGCCTGGGGAGCATGGATGTAAAGGGAATTTTTCACCATATATTTTTCCCCTTCTGATCTCAGGTCTGTGGGAGGTTTGAAGACCATATTCCCTTGCACTAGTGCCAACAGATCAGCCCCTCTCTAAGAAGCATGTCCCTGAGCTGCATGACTAGAAATACCATGTGATTTCTGTAGTGTCATCTCCCCCCTCCCTTTTATATCTGAAGGAAATATGGGATTCATGTTAAAAAATATAGTTGTCTTTGCAGTTATGAAGAACCTTAAGGTCATTGTAAAAATATTGCATTGGGGGCCTGCAGCTTTTAAAAGGGATATATAATCAGCTTTGATCTTTAGAAATGACTTGTATTAAAAACAAAAACATACATTTTTAAAAATTCCATAACTTGGTTGTATTACTTAAAAATTAAGGGTCTTTGCCCCATTGATGGATTATAGAATGTTTTGTTGTGTAAAATGCAGTGGAGACAAAATTGCAGAATAATGGAAGGAGGAGACTATGTTGCAGAATAATGCTTTTTATCAGATACAGCAAAAAGACCAGAGGTCGTTTTAATAGACAAGACTTAATTGACTGTCTGCCTGATAAGATTTTATAATTTAATTTGAAGAGCCTTCAATACCAACCTCCAGATAATCTTGCACATTGTACTGATTCAGTGAGAATTACATTTCACTTTCAATCTTACTTTCCCACCTGTACCGTAATCCTAAATCCCACATGGCCCCTTCAATTTACCTTATTTTTCTTTTTCCCCCCTCATAATAAGTCTTTCCAGTCTCCTCGTGTTGTGTTCAGTCCCTGTGGGCTATAATGCAGCATTGAAAGTAGTTATATGAATTTTCTTCAAATTGAATGTGAGCTATCGGGTAAAATGAATTTTTATACCATTACCTAGCGCTCTTGGGACAATTTGAAGGTAATAAGCAGCTTGTTACAAGACAGTAATTGTGGCTTTTTAGTACATTTGATCATTCATTCTTTCTGGAATAAAAATCCAAACCCCATTAAATCCCACAGTTGTAAGGGCAAAAGTGTCATAAACCCCAGTACTGCAGTGAGCTGTTTGTGGACTGAGACCATATTTTGTAGGAAAAGTTTAGACTCTTACTATAAATCAAATATGCAATTGATACTACTTTGTTGCTAATGGAGGACTGTACAGCTTAGTGAGGTAAGATAACACTAAATTACTAAAAATTCAAGCTAAGGTGTAACTAGACCCCTAAAGTCCCAACGCTACAAGGTGATTCACAAGTGGGGACCCCTGTTGAAGCAGAAAGCAACTTATGGCAGGTGAGGAATTGCTACACAATCTTAAAAAAGCAAAGAAACATGCAGTTACATTGTATTGCCTTTTAGGGATTTATGGGGCAGGACCAGTGTTTACCCACACAGCCTTTTTCCATGTAGTCAAAACTTTAATTTTCAGTAAACTTGGTGAAAAGAAGATGATGGAAGACTACAAAGCCAATGTTAATCTTCCTGCAGCTGAATTTATAATGTGACTCTACTCTGAAAAGGACTCCTGCATCATGGGGTTCCATATTGACTGTATCTCAGTTCCAGGGCAAAGACCCACCCAAATGGAATAGGAATAGGATGGAGGTTCACTCATAGACTTTAAGGCCAGAAGGGACCATCGTGATCATCTAGCCCAGGGGTTGGCAACCTTTCAGAAGTGGTGTGCCGAGGCTTCATTTATTCACTCTAATTTAAGGTTTCATTTGCCAGTAATACATTTTAACATTTTTAGAAGGTCTCTTTCTCTAAGTCTATAATATATAACTAAACTATTGTTGTATGTAAAGTAAATAAGGTTTTTAAAATGTTTAAGAAGCTTCATTTAAAATTAAATTAAAATGCAGAGCCTCCCGGACCGGTGGCCAGGTCCCGGGCAACGTGAGTGCCACTGAAAATCAGATTGTGTGCTGCCTTTGGCACGCGTGCCATAGGTTGCCTACCCCTGATCTAGTCTGACCTCCCCAGTCCTGCAAACACAGCATGTACTTAAGTTAACTCATGTGAATGGCCTCATTAGAGTCAATATGGCTATGCATATGTTGAAAGTTAAGCATATGCGTATGTCTGTGCAGAACCAGGATCTAGGTCAGGGGTGGGCAAACTTTTTGGGCTGAGGGCCACATCTGGGTAGGGAAATTGTATGCAGGGCTGGGGCAGGGGGAGGGAGTGCGGGGTGTGGGAGGGGGTGCAGTGGGCAGGAAGGGGCTCAAGGCAAGGGATTGGGGCAGAGGAGGGGTGCGGGATGTATGAGGGGGTTCAGGGCAGGGGGTTGGGGTGCAGGAAGGGTGCAAGGTGCAGGCAGGGGACTTAGGGCAGGGTGCAGGAGGCAGGGTGCAGGAGAGGTTCTGGCTCCGGCCCGGCGCTGCTTATCTAAAGCGGCTCTGGGGTGGCAGCGGCGCGCACCGGGGCCAGGGCAGGCTCCCTGCATGGCTGCCCTGTCCCCGGCCCCGCACCGCTCCAGGAAGTGCTGTGGCCCCTGGGGGAGGGGGGCGGAGGGCTCCCCGTTCTCGGCCAATGGGAGCTATGCAGGACGGTGCCTGGAGGCAAGGACAATGCACGGAACCCTCTGCTCCCCCCCCCCACCGCCCAGGGGCCGCAGGGACGTGGTGCCGGCCGCTTCTGAGAGCGGAGCAGGGCCCATGGCGCCATGGGGGGCAATCCTGCGGGCTGGATCCAAAGCCCTGAGTAGCCCCGTAGTTTGCCCACCCCTGATCTAGGAGTTACTTGTAACAATAGTAGGTTAAAAGTTTCCAGAAATAAATGTGGGGCCAGATCCTCAGCTGATGTACACCACTGTAGTCTATGGCCTTCAATGGAGCTACACTGATTGAGGCTGGATGTGGATCTGGCATGTGATTTTTAAGTTGACATTGTTCCTCTAAAATTAACTCCTGAACTTTCTTATCTCTGTTGTATTTTGTGCCTGAATGCTGAATGGCTTGACTGGGCCCTAATGTTTCTCTAAATAGTTCCTCTTTGAAAAAGTAATGATTTATCTTTCTAATCAGAATATATCATAGCCCCTATTTTCTTGTGAAAATTTATGCTTATAATTGTATCTTTTCAGATAATGAAGAACATTTTAATTGTGAAACCTGAGAAGATTTAAAAGATTGTTCACAGTAATTCTTTCCTGAAAAAGAGACTATCCTTGGGGGCTTAGGATCCTTTTCCAAACAAAAGGTTCTACTACTGTAATTTACCTTCATTGTTTTTTGCTCTCGGAGAAATAAATGTGGTACCTCATTTTAGTTTTATAATACATGAAAGGACAAATACTCATGCTTGTGAGAAATATAACATCTTAGTGCGTGGTGGGTGACATCATCCGTACCTGCTAATGACCTTTTCGCTGTTGAATCAGCATGAAGGGATTTTATACCACCGTAGAGAGCTTGCTGAGGATAGCCAAAGCTTTGTAGATCGAAGTCCTGCATTGCTACATTCCCCCCCTCCTCCCACCCTACCTCCCCTAATTTTGGGTATATATAAAATTTCTTCACTATCCATGAATCTTAGAAAGGTGTTCAGCCCTGTGTTTTGGTTGTCACACTATCATGTATAGTATCAGAAGGGCCTATGCTATGTGAAGTGAAATGACAAAACCTTGAGCTAGCATTATCCTTTTATATGATCTACAAGGAAAAGGACAAAACAGATAAATATAGTATCATTGGGAATCCTGTCGAGACTCTGCAACCTTCACAAATGTGTCTTGTAGGACTTGGTTTTCCATCTCCATAAACCATTTGTTTGTTTGTTTTGCCTGGGCCATGAATAGATAGATTACTGATAACAAAAGCATTGTATGTGTGAGACAAAAATTCAGGGTATCTTCAGAGGGCTCAAAATAATTATTTATGAAGGATTTTACATTGCTATGTTTTTTCCAAGATGTAGCCATGTTTTCATAATGAGCAGTCTGTGGACAATATTACTTTTAAAAACTACAATTAAATAATTGTAGCAAACAAGCAAACACATCCTCGCATTTCTAGGAAACAATTTATAAATGAATTAATTCTGTTCTAATTTTTATGTTACTTTCTGCTAAAGAACATTGCAATTGTGAGATAATTAATATGATGCTGTGTGGAAAAATTGCCATGCTTGAAACAACTTACAAAACACATTAGTTACAAAAACTTATGGGTGCACGCGCGCACACACACACTCACACAGAGTTGTTAGAAATTTCTTTTTTTTTTTTTTGCTCAGTTGGCTAAGTGCCTCTTCTTCATATGATTGATGTTTCTTACCAGATAAAATTTAGATCTATTAAATAATTATGGAAGTGTGATCTGTTGTTACAGCTGAAACTGGATGGTAAATACAGGCAACTAATCCATTTAGGAAAGACAGGTTGTGTCCTGCTATTCCAAAAGAGGAATTGTAGAGGATTTACAAGCGAGATTGCAGTAGCATTCTGATTTCCTGCCACATATGCTAGCCTGATGTTTAGAGAGTGATATCCCCAGAGAAGTGAGTGAAAAATGATGGTTGCATTGAATCAGGCAACAGGTCAGTACAGGCCAATGTTTCCTTATTAGAAATAACTCACTTTTCCAAAGCGAAAAAGCAGTTTAAGTAACATAATCCAAATTAATTTTGACATTACTTTTAAAAATGGATGTTTGGGGGGGAAACGTCATTATAATGGGTATTTTTTTTTGTTGTAAAAGATTAGTAATGAATGTAAAAGAAAAGTAACCAAGACGTAGAATAGTTAAAATAGCTATTATGTATATCTTTAAGTTTTCTGCTGTAAAAAAGATTAAGCTGTTTTGGAGGAAGGAGCCAGGGCTAAACTTTAAAAAGTAGAAGCTTTCCAGGTGATTAGTCCTTAGAAGTTATTGCCAGCTCAGTTTGGGGGGAAATCAATTGTTTATCGATCAGTTATTTTGTCAGAAGCTGGGAATGAGCAGCAGGGGATGGATTACTTGATGATTACCTGTTCTGTTCATTCCCTCTGAAGCACCTGGCATTGGCCACTGTCAGAAGACAGGATACTAGGCTAGATGGACCATTGGTCTGACTCAGTATTGATGGTTCTTATTCTTGGAATCAGTTTTTACATATATATATATAATATGAAATGTCTACTGAGTCCAGATTTGCATGTTATTTATGGAACAATGATCTAATGTAAATACACAGTATTGATGTTACCTCGTTACATGGGTGTGGTTTTACATTGCTCTTTCACTGTGCAGTCCCAAAATTGCAGATTTTTTCAACTAAGAAACAATGGAAATACACAATGAAGTAAGTCAAGAGTCTGACTGATATCTTCAAACCTGGATGCCTAAAGCTAGTCTCCTATATCTGTATTTGGACACCTAACTAAGTGGCCTGAATTTCAAAAGCACTAAGCTCTTAGCAGGTCCTACTGAAGTCAACCCAGGGCAATTAAATCCAAAATTTTACATCAATGTAACGTTAATGTTGTAATTTAAGTAATTCAAAAGTCAGGAAATACAAAAATGAATCGTGGCTCTGCTGATGTCTGGCAAAACTCCCACTGACTTCAGTGAGGACAGGATTTCACCCCAAGTTCTCATAGTAACCTTAACTTGCCATGTTGGCTGGCCTCTCTTCATTTCATTGAGACTGTGGGATTCACACTTGACTAAGAAATGCATTACCAAACCCATAGCCTATTTTGGATTCAGTGTATCCCTTAATGTACAATGGTCCAAATTCTCTGAGATATTCACAAATAACTTCAAAGAGAGGTAGTTTGAATGTATAAGTCGGGGTCGGCAACGTTTGGCATGCGGCTCGCCAGGGTAAGCACCCTGGCGGGCCGGTCCAGTTTATTTACCTGCTGATGTGGCAGGTTCGGCCGATCGCGGCCCTCACTGGCCACGGTTCACCGTCCCGGGCCAATGGGGGCGGCGGGAAGCCACGGCCAGAACATCCCTCACCCGCGCCATTTCTCGCCGCCCTCATTGGTCCGGGACAGTGAACCGCGGCCAGTGGGGGCCACGATCGGCCGAACCTGCCGCGTCAGCAGGTAAATAAACTGGCCCGGCCCGCCAGGGTGCTTACCCTGGCGAGCCGCGTGCCAAACGTTGCCGACCCCTGGTATAAGTGAAATGTGGCTAAGATCACTATGAAAACTATAACTTTCACATTTCCTCATACTGGAGTATTTAAAATGAAAACTAAGGTTAATGTCACCTTTTGTATTTAAGTTTAATTTTTTAATATTTTGATATTCCTATTTATTATTTGTTTTATTTTTGCTTATTTGATGTAAAGGAATTTATTTCATACACTTCCTTCATCCACATTAAATAATAATGAGGATAGGACAATCAGAGAGAGTGACTTGGTTTCCCTGGTAACCTGGGCCAATTAAAACAAAACACATTTTAATGAAGCCAAATGCAAGGTTATACCTCTAGGACCAAAGAAAGTAGGGCAGCATGTGGGGACCATATTCTAGAAAGCCATGACTCTGAAAAGAATCCAGATGTCAACAACTGAACACGAACTCGCAATGCAATGCTGTGGCAAAAAGGGCTAATGTGATTCTTGGATGTATTCTAAACATGGGAGCAGTGAATAGGGTTGTGATTTATTCCTCTGTATGTGATATTGGTCTGACCAATATTGGAATATCTTGTCCAGTTTACATTTTTAAAAGAATGTTGAAAAATTGGAGCGGGGACAGTGAAGAGTGAAAAAAATGACCCAAGAGCTGGAAAAAATGCCTGACAGTGAGAGACTTAAGGAGCAACAGAGGGTCCTGTGGCACCTTTGAGACTAACAGAAGTACTGGGAGCATAAGCTTTCGTGGGTAAGAACCTCACTTCTTCAGATGCAAGGGGCATCTTGCATCTGAAGAAGTGAGGTTCTTACCCACGAAAGCTTATGCTCCCAGTACTTCTGTTAGTCTCAAAGGTGCCACAGGACCCTCTGTTGCT